>NW_006798658.1:1106056-1128213 GCF_000442215.2 Lipotes vexillifer | reverse complement strand
CGGGAAGATCCCACATGCCGCGGAGCGGCTGGGCCCGTGAGCCATGGCCACTGAGCCTGCGCGTCTGGAGCCTGTGCTCCGCAACGGAAGAGGCCACAACAGTGAGAAGCCCGCGTACCGCAAAAAAAAAAAAGAAAAAGAAATTATCTGAAAAGGAGGATTCCAGGTATAAACACTTGAGTACCTAATGAAAATATAGAATTATGTGACATGCAAACTGTCATTAGCCCTCCTAGTTCACCCTGCAATGAAGTTTGAAGCTGGCAGTCTCATGCACATGTCCAACGCTTCCAATTACTTTTTATGTCCCCATTCATAATCATGACCAGAGATCCTGGAATTACCATCTTAGGAGAGCTTTTCCTCTGTAAGATAGAGGCCAAACCAACCAAAAAGAATAAAATAAATTTGGAAGGAATGGAAACTATGCAGGAATATTTTTAAGATAGTTCTTTTAAAAATAACTATTATTGATGTTGGCGGAGAGATAAGATACTAAATTATATCCATGAAGCAAGATGCACAACCTCCAAGAAATATTTAGAGAACAAAAACAAGGTATTAAAATGTAAAGCACCATAGAAAAAATATTTTAAAATAAAATGTATAAACAAAGCAGCATAAAATTTAAAAATTTCTTATGTTTAAAAATAAGTAAATAATATAAGGTTAAGGAAATTATCCCAGAATGCAGAGCAAAAGGACACAGAGATTAGGAAAAAAGAGGAAGACAAGAAAATTGGGATGAGGTTCAACACCTGAATAGGGGTTGCAGAGTAAGCAAGGGAATGTAGAAAAACAGTGATGTGAGGGAGAAAATCATTAATAAAATAATTTAATGCCACAATGTCGAAGGACATGAGTTTGAAATGGAAATTTCCACTTAGTCTCCAACACAATACAAGCAAGCAGACCAAAGCAAAGCACATCGCTGTAAAACTACAAAAATGCAGACAAGAACTTAATAGCTTACAGAGAAAAGAGAAAAAAGAAAAAAACAACTAGCAAACAAAAAAGCAGGTCTCATTTAAAGGCTCAATAATCCAAATGGCTTCTACACTCTACCATCACCACCAGAAACTAACAACAATGCAGCAATACTTTCAAAATACAGAAGGAAATTTATTTCCATTCTAGATTCCTATACTCATTCAAAATATCAGTCAAATAGAGGAAGATCAGAATACATTAAAGACATGCTGAGCCTTAAATTATCTTTGAAAGGTCTTACCTTCCTCTCCCAATAAGCATCAGCAGGATGGTCTGCCAAAATGATGTTGAGCACAATAGAGAAATACAAGAGCAATGGTAAACATGGATTCAAAACAGGAAGAAAGCTACGGAAAGAGAATGCCCTGGAGGATTCTGAAGGGGGTAACAAGTCCAATTTCATGGCAAAGCCCCCTGCTCTTTTCATATGTGCCAACATTCAAGCACATGGAAGGCAATAGTCCTCACTGTCATTGAGATTCATACTGGTGATGGCCTATATCTGAGATTAAATGGTGGAGAATAAAGAATGTTCCTAACGTAAATGGTTGCAGTGATGCCTACTATCTCTCTTTTAACCAACAACTTGGCAAACCTTTTGATCCTGAAAGACTACAACACAGAAGAACACACAAATCTTCCCTTTGAATGAAATTCTAATATTGCACACTTCATCAAATCTAAGAGCTGTCAATTGCAATTTGCAGTTCATATAAGGAGGAAGGATAAACAACCAAGACTGAGAATCTAACTGATGACACACACATACAGCTGAGTCACCAAATTGCTACATCCTCGCTAAAGGGTAAGTGAAAAGTAAACCGACTAGGCAGAGAAATAGCAGGAAAACTAGCTTGTCTCAAACTTGACACTAGTGGGAGAGAGAAAAATAATCTCCTCCTGGAATTTGAACCACAAGCCAGTACGCATGCAAGGTTTGTGAATTGAGTTCACATCATTCATGTGGTTCAAAAAACTGAAGAGTTTTAACCTAGATAATTGAACTTGGAGTAGTCGCAGGTTGGTAGCTCCTCAGGTGACTGGCAGAAGCGAATCTAAGTCCTCTCCAGAAGAACTCAGTTTTAAGAACGCTTGATTGTAAGATACACCCCAATTTCACACCTAAAAAATGTGCACCTTAGAACCCATGACATGGTGCATAAATGGTTAAAAAGTTGATGGTTCCATCTAGTGAGAGGAATGAGCTAGTTACTTAGGAGAGAGAGCATGTGAGGTACTCCTCTTTTCCCCTTTATTAGTTTTCTGTGCTACTTTAACAAATTACCACCAATTTAGGGGTTTAAAACAACACAGGCTTATTATCCTACAATATTGTAGGTCAGAAGTCTGAGAAGTCTCACTGAGTTAAGAGCAAGGTGTCAGGAGGGCTGCTTACCTTTCAGCAGGCTCCAGGGGAGAATCCATTTCCTTGCCTTTTCCAGCTTGTAAAGGCCACATGTATTCCTTGGCTTGTGGCCCCCTTTCTCCATCTTCAAAGACAGCAACGTCACATCTCTCTGACATTCCAAGTCTCTAACTCTAGCCAAGAAGTGCTCCCCAGTTTAAGGATTTATGTGATTAGATCAGGCCCATTCCTTAACCTTAGTCACATCTGAAAACTTCCTTTTTCCATGAAAAGTTGCATATTCAGAGGTGTTTTTTTTTATATATATAAATTTATTTATTTTTACTTATTTACTTTTGGCTGCTTTTTGGTTCTTTGTTGCTATGTGCAGCTTTCTCTAGTTGCAGCGAGCGGGGGCTACTCTTTGTTGCTGTGCACAGGCTTCTTATTGCCGTGGCTTCTCTTGTTGCAGATTCTTAACCACTGCACCACCAGGGAAGCCCATTCACAGATTTTTGAGATAAGGATGTGGACATCTTTTGGGGAGGTAGAGGAGGGACAATTATTCTGCCTACCTTGTTGTTTCCTTTGAGTTCTATAATGTGTGATGTATTACCTACTCAAGAATGGAAAAAATAAAATACATTCTTTAAAAAATAAATTATAAATGCCCACTGATCTTGCAATTCCAGTTCTCGGATTTTATAGATATATTAGCCATATATATGGGAGTGTATACAAGGTTATTCACTGCAAAATTGTAATATCAAAAGATTGAAAAGAACCTAAGGTACCTCCATGGAATGGTGAATAAATTGTGCCTGCATACAAAACAGAATGCTAAGCAGCCATTTAAAAGAATGAAGAAACTCATTACGTACTGATATGGAACAATCTATAAGGTTTATTTTAAGTAAAAAAAAACAAGGCCCAGAATAATGTGTGTGCAAAATACTGTACGTCTGTACATTGGCTTATATAGTCATAATTTATCTCTGGAAAGATACACAAGAAATTGATAACAAAGGAAATTGATAACCATGCATTAACAAGGGAAAACTGGATCCAGAAGGTAGTATAGGAGGAAGGCTCTTTCTTCACTGTCTACCACTGTGTACCTTTAAGATTTTGTGCCGTTTGAATGCATCGCTCATTTAAAATATTTTAATTTAAAATTAAAAAAGGAACATGCAGATTAATCTTTTTTTTTTTTTTTGCGGTACGCGGGCCTCTCACTGTTGTGGCCTCTCCCATTGTGGAGCACAGGCTCCGGACGCGCAGGCTCAGCGGCCATGGCTCACGGGCCCAGCCGCTCCGCGGCATGTGGGATCTTCCCGGACCAGGGCACGAACCCGTGTCCCCTGCATCGGCAGGTGGACTCTCAACCACTGCGCCACCAGGGAAGCCCCAGATTAATCTTTAAAACAAAATCCAACTATCAATTATTTAAAATAACTGTATTTTGGAAATAAATACAAATCATTACCAAGAAAAGCACACTAGTATTATGAGGTTAAATAAATAAAAACAAAAGGCAGTATTAAATCAGACAAAGTAGAATTTAAGGCCAAATTCCAAAATCTAGAATAAAAGAGTTATTTTATGTTGTTAAAGGGCATAATCCTCAAAAAAAAAAAATTGTGAATCAGGAACAATGTGTCAAGTAACAACAAATTGTATATGTGCATTTATGCATCATACCGGTCCTTATCCATGAAACAAAAAGAATTTTAAAATAAGGAAAAATCAACAATAGTACTCTTGGTTGAGAGAGGTCTGAAATATCTAAAGCATTGTAGAGCAAATAAAAAGTCAAATATAAACTTAAAAAATTATAAGAAACTGATAAGATTTATTTTACAAACACACAAGTTCAAGAGTGTTCTTACTCTCTGGAGTAAGAACTTCACAAACCCGACAGCCCTCGGAAAGCTACCACCTGTGTTGAAGTCAGGATATTTGGTGGACAACTAGGTCTATTTACTTCCTAATTTCCCTTTCCCTGCCCTCTAATTTTATAATACATTAAGCTCAAATTTAGGTCTCAGAAAAATTGAAGAATACTATATAGTATGTAACTGCAGGGTCACTCATAAATGTCAACACCATAAACATTGAATAAGAGAATGCCAAGAATCTGGTGAATATGGACAGTACAGTATATGCACAGATAGGAAATACACATGGAGGACAGAAAAGTAATCTCAAATAAATGACCTAAAGTGGAATTTGCACAGTCTTTCTCCTCTGGCCACAACGCAATAAATGACAACACCAAAACTAAATAAATAAAGGAGAAAACTAAAGCTAAAACCTAAAAGTGAGAATACTTTTAGGCAACTTAAGGGGACTGGGCCCAGCTGGTCTTAAAGACAAAGCCATAGTTTTAAAATCTTTCATGATTAAAAGAGAAAGAATGAACATATGTATACCAGCAATCAATTTTAGAAATTTTAAAAGAAACAATGAGCAATCTTCAGGGAAGTAGGACAATAGAAATAATGAATTAAAGAAAATATTGGTAAATTGTAAAGCAGAAATATATATAAATCTAAAGTGTTGATTCTTAAAAAAAACTAATAAAATGCCAAATATGATCAAGAAAGAAAATCCAAATTAAAATGAAAATGAGAAAAAGATGCATATATTTATATCGTCAAGTAAGAATGAATAAATAGACCATGAATAATATTTACATTTTCATACAATGTACTGAACGCTCTATGGATGAAGCCTGGAAAGACATTCTTTCTGTTTATTTAGGAAAATAATTTTCATAAATATAAAATGTACTAGACAAAGTTATAAATAAAGCAAAAAACATGTGTTGCAGTAGTCAGTAGCGTTTGAGTTGGGAAAAAATAGAGAAAGGTGTGATCAGAAAAGCATCACAATCCACAGCCAGAGATGAACTGGGACTTGAGGTAAGGAGGAAGTGGGAACAAGAGGGGACCAAAGATTTTAAAGCTTCTATTCTACTCTTTCTGACTCAGCTCCAGGGCTGAGTTTAAAGGGAAGATGTTAAAATCTTCGCTTTCCCTTAGCCAGCCTCCATTTGAGGTTTCAAGCAAGAATTCTCTCAAATTCCTCCTCCTGCCTCTCTTCTCCACTCTGAACAAAATGAGGAATGCAAGAAGAGAAAGTACTCTGAATTCTTATCCTTTGTCCGACATAAACATATACACCCTCAATTGGAAAAGCTGACTGGGAAAGAAGTTAGGGAAGGAAGTTATTGGTGTACTTGAATTTGTCTTGGAAAGTATGAACTTAGATGGCAATCCAAACCCAAAGATTCAATAATGTTATGAAGAGCGTACTTACCAGTTCAATCATGTTGACTAAAGTTTACTAGGAGTCCTGAGATTCTCACCAAAAATAACATGAGGAAGAAATCTAATAAACAGTGAGCGCATTTTCAGACAAAATCCTAATTACTTTTCATGCATTATCTCATTTACTTCACAAGAAAACATTTAGGTCCACTTGACAGCTGAAAATAAGTATGTTAGAATACATTTATATAGTTTAACTGAGTGTACAAATGTAGACCAAGTTAGACATTTCTTATCCAGTTCTAAGTCCAAATTCTATATTATTCCTTCTTGAATCAATCTCGTATTTATTGTCATTTTAAAATGTGGGCTGCTTCTTCCATCTCTTTTCTTTCTTTTTGCCAGAGAATCTTCTTAGTTTTTATGTATTTATTTTTTTATTCTATAGACCTTGATTTGGGTATTTAGCCTCTTCTGATAATTCCTCCTTTATCTCTCAGCTGTTACTAAGATTTATTTCGTATTAGTAAAGCAGAGACAGATGTCAGTGGGCTTCTGTCTTGCATACTGACTATTTCTGGAGGGAAATAATTATTGAGTACCTCTGTGATGCATTTCACATCTGTTTGTAAAAGTAAAATTGCAGTAATTCTCATTATTAAGTGGGCTTTCCTTCAACAAATGATGTGTTTTATTCTGTTTCCCCTTTTCCTGAGTTTTAACAACGACACCCTTCAAGAGACCAATGTAGAATTATATTCCAACCTCCATTTCCCAGTCTAATGCCAACCTCCTTGTCTTTTCTTCAACTCTGCAGAAAATGTGATGTGTTCCCTTCAGATCCTCTTTCTCAAATATCTCCACATAGAGAAAATCACAATAAAGGATGGATGAAGGATGGACAGGACAGAGAGATGGATGGATGGATCTAGTATACTTTCACAAATTACTTTTGACCATTCTCCAAGATGAAGTTATTCAGAATAATCTGGCACTACAAATACAGATACCAATACAAAAATATTTTAAATTATTTTTTTTCAAGAGTAGGAAATGTATGGACTCATGAATATATTGTGATAAATGACATGGATATAAGATATACTGAGCCATGGGTTCAATTCTCAGTGTGCTATGCACATGAAAATTTTTCACTATAGTGAGTAACTAATCTTACTAATATAACTAAAATTAAATATGTAGTTGAGATAATGAGTAGGTTTGGCTTTATAAGCAGTGTCTTTCCACTTTGGATGAAATGTTCCTTCCATTCAGGTAAAGAGACAAGAATCTTTTTTCAAGGATTGTTTTGTAAACTATTTCCCCAACAGCTTTGTACAGGTGTTATCAGGAAAAAAGTATATTGCTGGGAACGATTCACTACTGAAGAAGGGAAGGTATAATAGGACTCCTGGTAAAATATGGTCTTGATCCAGTGGCAGGAAGAACCTATGAATCATCAGAACCATAGGGGAGAAAATTGGATTTTTCTCATTAAGTTGCTGAAATGTGGCATCATCAGACAGGCCAGTCTATGATGCTAAAGCATTCACAGTTATCTCATTGTATAATATATACACTTTCTTTTCAAGTATCTGTATACTAAACTTTAGCTAAAATTAGCAAGTGATGTTATGAATTTCCAACCATTTAGGGTAACAACTGAAAGCAATTGAAGTTTTAGAAAAAACATGCAATTGTGAAATGGCACATCAGGGAATTAAACATCTAAAACGATGTTAGTTATATTTAGTGTGTTTTTTCAGGAAGCTAGGATGGGGAGGGTTCTAGGTATATTTGTTTCAAAATGGATGCTTATGTTTTTTTAATTTGTTGAACTGAAAAACAATTGAAATCAATATAGCATCTGTGATAAATGCAGATGTGATATTATAATTAATGAGGCTGGGGAAACTGGCAATATTTGGCTATTTTTTCCCTAAAAAAGGAAATTTTTATAGCAGCCTAATATCACCCGCAGTGCATTTAACAAATTTAGAAAATGACCTTCATACTCACTTCTGAAAGTTGTATGTTAATTATTTCTATATTTGGTGGAAAATGTGTATCATCTCTCCCATACCTAGCACCCATGGAAGCACTAGGTGGGGATAAATCTCTTATTCTATGAAAACATAGGATAAGAGTTATATGCATTTTACTAGAGCTAAGAGAAAGAGTCAGAGGTAAAAATAGAGAAAAGGATGAAAAGAGGAATAAGAACATCAGAGGAAGAGTTTCTGAAAAATAACTACATCTTAAAAAATATGTAAGTTTTAAAAAATATAAGAAAGGAAGAGCTCATGAGGGGTGGTGATATTAAGATTTAAAGTAAACTCAAGAAGAAGTCAAAAATTTTGAAAGAATTGGGGAACATTTAGGATCAAACCTGAGCTCTTAGGTGGTGATTCTTTTCAAACTGCTCTCTGCTTGTCCCTAGAGGATTTGAAGGTTTGTGATTCAAGGCTATTATTTCTTTACAAGCCCCATGAGATTAAAATATAATGGAGTCCAAGAAATAGTCTGAGAGATGAGCATATGCACTCATTTCCTAGTTGCATTCAGCTGAAAGAGCACCTGGATTGTTGTGAGCCATTTTATAGAACACCATAAAATGTGAATTATTAAACCAAATAATTATTAAGCTTAAATAAAGGCCTGTCTGTGCTAAATCAAATATTGCATTAGATTTGAGTGTAGGGGAATGAAAAAAGTTATTGAAAAACATAACTTCATTTCTGGTATTTCCTACTCAATAATTACCCTTTACTTGATTTTTTACGGTAAAAATAACTTGACCTACTTCATAAAATACTAGAGTTCTACGGCATCTGAGTTCCAGAACAACTATCCCCAAACACCTCCTTCAAAGTATCATGTGGAAATTAAAACAACGATTTGTAAAAAAAAAAAAATGCTTTCCTATCTTTAATTTCCTGTCATAGATTCTATTTAGGATTTTGCAATTTTTGTTTTAATTGGAAGGAAGATTCCCCTCTAAAAATATTCCCCTTTTAAGAAGGTTTTGGGTTCCAAACAAATATTAATTACAGAGGTATTTCGATAGCTAACTGCAAGACAAAGAAAAAGTCTCCCTTATAATGTATCTCTTCCCTTTACAAACTTTAAATTGGATAAGACAATTTATTTAACTTAGAGGTTCCATATCATTTTCTTCTCTCTTCCTAATTTATAACCCTACACTGAAAAATTGGCTACTCAACTTGCTATTTTTAATGTGAAGGAAACTAAACAAAGGCTCTTACAGTACTGCTCAAATATCTAAAATATTAAACAAAAGTCTATTGACACAGAAAAATAACCAAACAACTGCTAATGATTTTCCTATAATTTCCGTATTTTTATCCTACTTTTCCTAAAGCGCTAGCCAAATTCCAGGGGATGTTTTGGTTCCCTCACTCTGGCCATTAGGACGAGTTCTAGCATGTGCAGCTGCAGTTCATTTGCCTCAGGCGTGCCCACACAGCTCAACCCGCCCTGACAATGGGCACTTCTCTTCTGTGACTTTTCTGAAACTCATTTAATCAGCATATGATAAAAAATAAAAAATAAAAATAAATTAAAAACCCTCCTGAGGTAGTTGTAAGGGAACAGAATGGTAGTAGTTTGAAATGGAAACGAAGTTGTGTTCAAGTAGGTAATTAGATAAGACAAGTAAAGATAACATTTAATTAAATGATCTCCTTCTGTCCAAGTGGGGTTTACTATTGGCTAACAAAGAGATTAGTCTGCTCTAAGGGTCTAGTCAAATCTGTAACAAAGGAAAATATTTTCAAATTTGGGATCAAAAGGCAATTATACTGCAATGTCTCAAAATGGGCACCAAGATATCTTGATTTGGCAGATATATATAATCACTCATGTTTCTAATTAAGAATTTTCGGGAGGATGAGGGCTGTCTCCTTGAAGCTAGCTCTCTTCTTTTCTTCTTTCAAGTGCCTTACGTGCCATGCCTAAATGTTTGCTTTGCTTTCTTGCTATTCTGCTGTGGAACATTAAATGCTTCTCTGTGTGGCTAAGAGCTTACATTTCAATGTGTCACACAAAAACAAACAAATGAAAAAACAATTCCACTATTGTTACCTGGGTGTAGACTAGACATTCTCGGTACATTGTTTTGACGATATTGTTTTTAGGCTAAATCCCTATTTTCAACACACTGAACCATAATGGAGAAGGAGTGCAGAAAAATCACGACTGTGGGCATGGTACTACGCCCCCCAACCCAAGCCCTTGTAATTTAACAATAACAGAACCGCATTAATAGTGTCCTGGGCTACAGCAGCACAAGTTTTTGGTACAGCTTTTATGACCTATGCTTGCAAGTCTGTGGATTGTAGTCACGTTAATGGCAAACACTTGGTGCCCTCAGAGAAATTTCACATTAATAAAACCTACAAAGCACAGTTCTGTTCCTTTGAAGTTGCTACTAAACATGTAATATTAGCTTGTGAAGCATTAGATGAGGAAATGAGCTCGATAAGGACTCTTGCAGTAATAGCTCTAAATTGATTATTTCCTTCCCAAAATAAACTTGCCAGGCAGCCCTGTGGGCTTACTTCCGAAGACTTGCTCTGCCCAGGAATCTTATCACGAGGAAATGAACAGGAAAAACGCAGACACACTCTGATAAGGCACATTCGCCAGATATTAATATGGTTATGAGATTCAGTCTTTTCTAAATGAACCTAAGAGCTCAAGTGCTGCCATGAATTAAATAATCATTAATTGCATCCTAAATGTGGGGCAAAGAAAGAACAATGCCTTTTAGTGTTATTATGTTAGTCAAACACAACAAATTTCTTGTTAAGTATGAAGGAAGGTAAATTGTGTATTGTGGTGTGAAAAACATCACATTTAGAAGTCATATGAAAAGATATGTAAAGAACAATCTTTCAAAAGACATCCTCAGAATATACCCTTGAACTTAACAATACCGTATTTTGGTGTCATTCATCTGCATCTTCTATTTGAAGTCAGAGGCAAAAAAGTCACATTTGCTGTTAATAATCTGTCTTCAAAACTCTTTTTTCTGATCTTCCAGATATGTATCTACATAAAAAAATAAATATTACTTTAAAATAAAAAAGAAATAAGTCTATTCAGGAAATAGCATTTTCTGCATTCCTTGGACCTCTTCAATTAGTATTAGCCACAAAAGAAAAAGAATTTGGAACTAGGAATTCTTGTGGTTTGGGTTTCTCTGAAGAAAAGGCTCTTCTTGCCCAGAATTACTTTGCGACAAGGTTTATTCTAAGTACATTGTTCCTGCAATTGTTTTCAGACTAATGGATAAATATTGATTTATATAATACAGATTTCCTGATTTTCCACCTAAATTTGTAGTTCTTCCCACATTTATTCTGGTCCAAAATTGAATCCAATTTATTATTAGGACATTTAGAAAGAATTTTTACTCTAATAAAAGAACAGAATTGAGGCCACTGGAATAATTATCACTCTGTTATCTTTTCAGAAAATACATTTGTAGCAGTCTAGAAACATAATTTTAATTATGAGAAACATGTTCTGTAAAGTAAATCTAGATCTTTTCCCACAATTTCCATTTAAAAGGCGAACAATTACCATGGCATTCTCTGCATTTTAGCCTTTGAAGAAGACTTGAGAAGTCAGTGATGTTTTCCTTGCACCGAATAAAGTTCATAATCCAAGGTCATATTTACTAAATTTTAAAAATTCTATTAGCTTGCATTTCAGTACATATATATGAAAAGTTTCTTTTTTGTTTTGTAGGCAGAATTGTCCTTTTTTCCCACTATACAGAATGCTTTCATTGAAAATTCACTTCTAGTCCATGATAATGTTATCATTTTAAGATGCCCCTGGAATTAACATATTCTATGAATTAATTTTTAAATAGATGACATCTGTATGACTTTTATCCCTTTAGTTTTATCTGCATTTTGTCCATGTTGGAGTATAAATTTCCTGTCTGTATCCTAGTTCTCTAAAATCCACTTGCCTTAGGTCTCTGACTTGTATGATGTTTACAACACCACACAATTTAATACCGTTTGTTAAATCCACTTATGTGCTACCTTATCTTCCCTCAAACCATTCTAATAATATTTTTGCATAATATAGTCACTGTGGATGCATCTCAATATTCTCTTGAAATATCTTCCACTAGTCATTCTATTTTAAAGTACCATGGTTAAAGTTATTCAACATGATCTCATTTTATATGCTGTTCCCAGGAGATAAAATGTTGTAAAGGGCTATTCCATGCTTTTCTAAAATACATACACAGAAAAACTTTTTGGAAAAAGGAATTTATTAAGAGGCCTAATCTGGAATCTGGAAATTAACATAATCCTTACTTCTCACTATTCTTTGCCTTGGTTCAACTTACTTAACTAGCTATTTATATTTAATATTTCATACTGTGAAAATAGAGAAGGTTTACCTTTCTTAGGGAGATACGATCTTTGCTTTGAAGAAAAACTTGAAAAACGTACTTGGAGTTGGGGGTGAGAATCCAAGGGAATCCTCAAGCCACAAAATGATCTCTAAACTGCTTTGCTTAAGCCAAGTAAAGGAATTGATTCTGAAAAGAGAGAGAAAGAAAAAGCGAAGATGAGAGTCCTGTTTCATGGAAAGCAATGGTGAGCTGAGAAACTAGTTCAATCCAACACAGGGCTGCCAATAGATGTTTTGGCAATTTCTTCCTTTAATGAAGGGTCATTGGGCATTTATGGGCCAGGGACTATTCTAGGCTCTGGTTATGTAGAAATAAACAACTAAATAAATACCTTCTCAAGGAGCTTTCACTCTTCTGCGGAAGTCACACAATAAACTAGATAGATGTAGATAGATACAAACAGACAGACAGACAGACAGGCATTGATGTTAGATACATAAATAGGTTATATTGGCATTAGATACAATTAGAACAATGCTAAGGAGAAAAAATTAAGCACAGAAGGGAGTAGGGAATGTAGGGTCAAGGGTGGCAAATATAAACAAGATCATCAGAGAGGTTCTCCCTGAGAAAATGACATTTTAGAAAAGAGGTGAAGGTGAGGGTGATAAAATATATGGGTGTCTTGAGAGAGAAGGTTTCAGGCAGGGAAAACAGAAGTGCAGAGTCTTCGAAGATGGAATATGCCTGGTGTGTGTGTCAGGAGTCAGAGGAGGCTGGGAACACTAGAGCAGAGCAATGAGGTCAGAGAGGTAATGAGGGGCCAGATCACTTAAGAAAGGAGTGTGAATTGGAGCTTGGTCATTTGGTGACTGGGCTTTTGGTGAGTTAATCTAGATCTAAATTCCACAGGCCAGATTGGGTGCTGTTACACATGAGGGTCATGGCTAACCATGCTGATATCCCTCCAGCTTCTTTATTCTGAGGAACTTCAAAGAGTGTGTGGCCTCTGAGAACTGCTTAAGTTTTATGAGTGAGATGTAGACACACACACACACACACACACACACACACACACACACACATACTACCTATCCTAATTCCCATAGGTTTCTGCCAGTACTGTTACTGACTTACTTTACACAATCAATTTTCCAATCTTTGAATTTATCATCACATAGAATGTCTTTTATCATTTGATCCTGTTGCCAAAGATGCTTAGTAGATCTAATAGGTCAGATGGTTGTACCCACAACTGCAGCCAAGTTCAGTGCCACATGCAGAAAGAGAATTATAAGCCAGGCCAAAACCCACCATCAACAAGCTGTAGTACAGAAAATTCCCTGTAACATATATGTCTCTTTTTTACCTTGCAAAGTATTCCTTGTAGGAAGATAAAGAAAGAGCAGAGAAAAAAGAAGCTGTTAGGAGAAGTTGGGGGCTAGGACATTCATGTTCAGCTGCAATGCATTTCCCTACTATCAAAATTGCTTATAGACAAAAATAATTATTTCAAATGCAGCTGCCTTGAATTCTCCTTCCCAAACTTATGACATTTATATTTATAAATGTGAATTTATAAATGTAAATTTTTGCATTCAGAGCCTAAGCTTATGTTTAAAAAGTGACTAGAGCGTTTGGTTTTGTACGAAGTTGTTAGCCTTTTAAATATATAAAATGACATTAAGAAGGCTATTCCAGTGCAGAATCCTCTAACCAATAGGCCACATGTCATGGCCAAATTCAGCTATTCTCTCCACTACCATATTAATTACTTTTTGATAAGCTACCCAAATCTCAAGAAATGAGATTTGAATGTCTATTTCTAAAGCTTACTACCATCTTGTCACCCTTGCTTAGGTTGTTAAAGTTAAATGTAAGAATTTGTGACAGAAAACTCCCAGGGTTCTCTCTTACCTTTGAAACTTTCCCAACCTTTGCTTTGATCCTGAAGTTAATGAACCTACTTCTTCCTCAAGTATTGAACCCCTTTCTCTACATAAGAATAACCAAGCTTTTTCCCCATACAAATCCAGTGTCCTCAACAAGTGAGGCAGGCAACACCACGGTCCAGAAACATGGACTTCTCAACAGAGTAAAGAGGAACCACTCCCTTGGGCTCCCCGGAACTTTGGGCAGATGGAGATGAGCACTAAAGCAGCACAGTAATGAGTAACTGCTTCTTTCAGAGAGACACCCCTAGTTATTCTGTCTGCCCACTGGGCAAATCATTGACAGTCCTGTTATGCAAGTAGTGTGCTGTCCCTGATGTGGTCTGAATGTCAACTTGCTGGCTACTCTCTGTTGATTTCTTTCCAGAAATGGAGGAGGGGGTGGGAGAGAGAGAGAGAAAGAGAGATTCTTTGTTATTTGGGGGGAAATAACCTTGTAATAATCCCAGTCAATTAGCATCAGTATGCACGTAATCTGTTTAGTTTCAAAATAAGTTGGTTATCAAAAAAATTCAATAAATACAACATTTCATACTGCAGAATTAGTCTTGTTTTAATTGGAGTCATCCTAAGCCAAAAAAACAAAGTCCACTATTTTGTCTTTTGCAAGGACTCCGTATCTGCCTACAAGTCCCACATTCGGGGTCCACTGCCTGTCTTCCTCTATCTTACCTGGCAGAGAAGCCCATGGCTTCCTGGGCTCTCTTGCCATCCTTATCTAGTTGTGCATACTCTCTTCGTTTCCCAGTTCCAAAATTTAGCTATTTTATTTAGGGGCATTTGTTGGATTTAAGGGCATCCATTCAAGGGCAGACCTTCCATGCCTTCAAATTAATCTGATAAATGATTCTGTACTAATAGGTTAAGGTTATGGCTGAAAGAGTCTCAGTTCAATCATGTAAAAAAGAAGATTTTAAACTATAACTATGTGTCACAATGAATTTCAACCCTATTAGATGCACCCTTTCCTTTTTAAACATGTATTTTGTAATGCTGCTTTTATTGTTCAAAAATTAACTTCATAGGCAACACAGACTACTTACACACGATTTTTAAAGTCTATACAATGCATTAAGCATAATATAAAGAAAATAAGAGACGACAATTTACCTAAAGTTTATAGAAAGTTGTATGCTCTAGAAGACATAGAGAAGCAGTCAGCTGAGGAATCATGGTAACTAGAGCATCTGTGAGTGCAGACCGCTAGAGGTGGCTACTGTTTCTCCAGTATCATTCTTCACAATGGCCAACAAATTTAGTAAAGTTTCAAACAAAACAAGAGTCCAGTCTTTTTCTGATTTATACATTGGTTGCTGCAGCAGACACACCGAAGTCATAACCCTGTGCAATCCCCTCCCCTTGAAAGTGGATAGAACCTGAGTGACCTTCCTGCTACTAAGCAATAGATACAGCAAAAGTAATGAGATATCAATCTGTTGATTATGTTTCACCAGGTGGCTGAGATGAAGGGAATTTGTAGATGTAATTAAAATCCCTAATCAGTTAATTTAGAGTTCATCAAAAGAGAAATTATCTTGAATAACCTCATCAGGGGAGCCCTTCAAATGAATTTAGAGATCAGAGAGACGCAAAGCAGCAGCGATTCTATCGCTAGCCTTGAAGAAGTCAGTGGCTACGACTTACAGCTGCATGGATATGAATTCTGCCACCAACCATGTGAGTTTGGAAGAGGATCCAGTTTTTAGATGGTTGACATCTTAATTGCCAGCTTGTGAGCCTGAGCAGAGGACTCTGCTAAATGTGGCCAGACTTTTGACCCATGACCTGGAAAATATATTTATTATCTCACTTTATTATGTGAGATAATAAATATATGTGTTATGAGCTGCTAAGTGTATGGCAACTTTTTGTGCAGCAATAACAAATAAATACAGTTACATTCTTCATATATTCGATGTATAATTTAAAACATTAATATTTAATTTATGTATATATGCAAAACACAGGTAGAGGTTCAGATCATTACAAACAGTGTTTTCACCTACAATAATACCCAGTGGGACTTTTGAGTGTCAGTCAGAACATATGAGAATTCTTTCTCATGTAGACTATCCCTCTCACTGCAGGATGGTTAGTATTCCAGGACCCCATCTAATAACTGCCCGTAGCACCCCACTAAACACTGTGTCAAGGGGAAAAAAAAAAACTCTTCCAAAACTTTCCAAATTCCCACTGTGGAGACTTTAATTTCCCTAGGTAAGACCCAGCGGCCTGTAAGGTATTAACACAATCTGGAGCCAAACTTCTGATTCAAACTTTTAAGTAGCGTTCTTAAATATATTGATATTTGGGGGCTGGAGAGGGGAGTGTGAAAGACAACTTTAAGAAACTGATAAAAGCATCAGATTCCTTTCCCCTGGGGAAAAGAAATGAACAGAAAAAAAGAGCACCAAATGTTTACATAAAATTGTGGGGTACTGGGTCTCCTGCAGGACATCTATGAGTCTTTATAAGTACATACTCCTTACTGTATGGGTGCAGATTTCAGAGATGGAATATGAAGAAGATAAGGCCATGGCAAATAGACTGGAAGTTTCTTTGAAAATAAAGGATTTAAATCTGTTCTTTAAACAATCCCCTCCAGATAGAGCCCAGGCAGCTCCTAATCAGCCAGCCAGCCATCAGCTAATAAAGTTCCTCTTTCTTGGGCTTCCCTGGTGGTGCAGTAGTTGAGCGTCCGCCTGCCGATGTAGAGGATACGGGTTCGTGCCCCGGTCTGGGAAGATCCCACATGCCGCGGAGCGGCTGGACCTGTGAGCCATGGCCGCTGAGCCCGCGCATCCAGAGCTCTGTGCTCCCATAACGGGAGAGGCCCCAACAGTGAGTAGGCCTGCGTACCGCAAAAAATTGTTCATCTGCTGCCCAGGAATGATCTGAGAAACTGAGGAAGCTTGAGAAGATTCTTAAAGATAATGAAAGAGTAATTACAATCATTTCTGTTTTACCAAAGTTTAATTAAAAACAGTTGTAGAGAAAATGTGTTTCTTATCCTTCAGTCATTTTGTAATGGGCAACAAAAATGAGAAAGTAGCAACTCAAAAAATTAAGGAAGCAGGAACATTTTAAAGAAAGCAGTCTGAGGTGAAGAGTAAAATTTTTGGTGCCTAATGCAGAATACAAAAGGGAAAACAATGAAAATGATCATTATTAACATTTTTAGGGACCTTCTTTTGTCATAGTCCATTATTTTTTTATTGAATTCATACCACTCACTTATTGCTCACTTAAGTGATCTGAATTTGATTGCAATGATGACATTTGTTTGAGGGCTTTATAAATCAAGGAAATTAGACTGTGTTTTTCTGCCATATGTGTTGCAGTTTTTCCCCAAAAAATGTCAGTTGTGTTTTCTTTGTTGACAATTCTTTTCATCAGACAGAAGTTTGTTTAAATGATTTTCTTTGGATTCTCATGGACACTTTATGAATTCTAGGTTCAAGAACATGTGAGAAGTCCCTTCTTGCTCTAAAATAATAAAGTTATCATTGTTTTCTTCTAGAAATTTTGTGTTTTTATTTTAAATGTTTAAATATTTGGTATGAGGAATGAGATAAATATCCAGGTTTACTTAATTTTTTTTCTAAATAGTTAGTCACTTGTAATAAATTTAAATTTCCATATGTGTTTGGAACTATTCCTGGATTGTGTTTTGCTGCTATTTATTCATAAGGACTAAGAAATTTTAACTTTTGTTGCTTTATTGTACATGTTTTAGAAACAGTAAGGCTAATTCCTTGTTATTAGTTTCCTTTTTCAGAATTCTTTTTTTTTTTTTTTTTTTTTTTTGTGGTACACGGGCCTCTCACTGTTGTGACCTCTCCCGTGGTGTAGCACAGGCTCCGGATGCGCAGGCTCAGCGGCCATGGCTCACGGGCCCAGCCGCTCCGTGGCATGTGGGATCTTCCTGGACCGGGACATGAACCCACGTCCCCAGCATCGGCAGGCGGACTCTCAACCACTGCACCACCAGGGAAGCCCTCCTTTTTTCAGAATTCTGAATATTCTTTCATGTCAATTCCTCCAGATGAGTTTTACATTAGATTATCAGTAAAATATCATATAAGAATTATATTGATACTTGGGATCATATTGAATTAATAAATAAATTTAGGCATACTGATGTCTTACAATACTGATTCTTCCTACTCAAGAATATAGAGTATCTTTGTAACTATTTCAGTGATCCTTTATGTCTCTCAGAAAAGATTTTACCTTTGCTTCATTTAGGTATTACACATTTCATGTTTGACATATTTCTAGATATTTTGTGTTTGGGGTTTGAACTGTAAAGGGAAAATTCTTCCAATTATATTTTCTACTAGGCTATTATTTGCATATAGAGAAACTCTTTTTCTTGATTAACAATTTTGAAAATAGCTGTCGCTCTGAACTTTCCCAGTGACTATTTTGTTGATTTTCTTAGATTTTCTGGTTAACAGTCCAATTCTGTGATCTAGAAATAATACTAGCTTATATAATATATATGTAGATAGACCTTATACTTTTGTTCTTTTATTTTTTTCAATTGCACTTCCTAGTATCATCACAAAAGTTAAAATAATGGTTCTTTCAGTGAATGAGCAGTAAATGTTGACTTTCCTTTTGAGGCAAAACTATTTTTTATATTAAAGTCATGTCCATATATTTCCTATTATACTACATATTAAAATCAGGGTACCAAATTCAATTTAAAAATGATACTCTGAATTCTTTTTGAAATGTTTTCTTTCTCTTTTTGTCTATTAATATGATGTGCTGTGAAAACTGTTGTGTTTTAATAATGTAAGTTTTAAATTAGCACATTTTAATTATTTGTCATTTGATAAACGTTGTGCTCTACAAGAAGTTTAAGTCAGAGAAATGTCAGTAATAGAGTTTACTGGACACAGGCAGGTTCAGCATCCTGCATTCATTTAAAGCTTAAGTTCAAATGGTCCAGAACCATCTGTGCTCATTTCAGCTGCCAGTTATGTCTTCAGTTCCTTGGCTGCATATTTCTGTGTTTCAATAGTAGATTTAAAATAAGTAATGATAGCACAGTGACTGTAAAAATGAAATTTAATTACTTAAATTATGAAATTTAATTACTTAAATTTTTAATTCATTTATTTTTAATTGGTGTCTGTGTGCTTTTTTAATAGTTTTATTGAGATATAATTTCCACAGCATAAAAATGACCCATTTTAAGTATACAGTGTTTTTTTAAAAATTTATAGAGGTGTGTAACCATCACAATCTCGTTTTAGAACATTTCCAACACCTTTAAAAGCTCTCTTGTCCCCATTTTCAATCAATTTCCATTTCCACCCCCAGTCCCAGGCCACTATTTATCTGCATTCCAACTCTAAAGATTTGCCTTTCTGGACTTTTTATATAAGTGGAATTATACACTATGTAGTATTTTGCATCTGGCTTCTTTCACTTAGCATAATGTTTTGGAAGTTGATCCATATTGTAGCATGCACTGGTCCATCATTTGTTTCTTATTGTCAAATAATGGTCCATGTATGACATGCCAAGTTTTGTTAATCCATTCACCAGTTGATGGGCATTAGATTGTTTCTACTCTTTGGCTATTATGAATAATTCTGCTGTGAACATTTGTGTACAAGTCTTTGGTTGGACATAAGTTTTCATTTTTGAAATACCTAGGAGTGGAATTGCTGGGTCATATTTATATTTAATTTTTTAAAAAACTTTTTAAGAAACTGTACTGTTTGTTTTCAAAATAATGAATAAATCATAAAAAAAAAATGAAATTTACATCAGGGGTATGACTTAGCAGTTGCCTATATTTTAGAGATTTTTTTATTATAATTCATTTATTAGTTAACAAACAATTATTCATATAATTATTATAAGACTGTAAATAAAAGTTTAAAGTTCAAACTGCTTTGTAACTATGAAAACTATTGAATTAATTTGCCTTTGTTCTTTTTTATACTTTATAATTTATTTATTTATGTTTGTTTTTCCTTATATTTTTATTTTTATTTTTCCTTTGTTTTGGTTTATCTTTAATTATTTTATTTTTAAGTTATATTTTTAAGCCAACATGTTTATAGATATAAAATTCAATTTAAAACTGTCCATCAATGATGACTATTAGACATATCATGGTGGTCATTTCATAATGTATGCAAATGTCAAGTCACTATGTAGAACATCTGAAACTAACAAAGTTAAAAAGTGAAAATTAAAATCTATTGAGCTTCCCTGGTGGTGCAGTGGTTGAGAGTCTGCCTGCCGATGCTGGGGACGCAGGTTCCTGCCCCGGTCCGGGAAGATCCCACATGCCGCGGAGCGGCTGATCCCATGAGCCATGGCCACTGAGCCTGCACGTCCGGAGCCTGTGCTCCGCAACGGGAGAGGCCACAACAGTGAGAGGCCTGCGTACGGCAAAAAAAAAAAAAAAAAATCTATTATTATTTATTTCATTTGTAAAATTTATTAAAGGTAATTTTATTAAATAGAGGAGGGGATGTGAACAAATGATTCACTTCAGATGTCTAATACGTTAGGTATGCCAATGAAATTTGACAACTAAAGGGAACCAACCCCTTAAATAATTACTTGATGATCAAAAGCTATTTGTCCCAAGGCACCTCTTCTACTCTGTACAGACTTTGAGCACTGCCAGCTTCTTTCAATGAAAGGGAAAACAGAACTGTTTGGAGTCATACCAGATATTACCGGAGGGAAAAATGGCATATTAGAAGGTAGGAAAGATTGAGAAAGGTAAAGAAAAAGGTGTGTGTGAGGATATGCCGATTTAAGGAGATGAATTTGGTGGAAGTCACTGCCCAGTCCCTAGGAGTGAGGTCAGCAGATGGCTTCCATCTGTTGGCATCTGTACAATCTTATTCAGCTGTCAAGACCTGCCTTGGCCATGATCACTCCCATTTCAGAGCAGCCGCTGGGATGACTGAATGAGGCAGAAATACAAAGGCATAATTTTCAGCCCAACAGGGGACAAAGGCCCAGCCATTTTGGCCCCAGAAGGGAGAGTGTCTGGATAGCAATTCTTACTCCTGAACACCTTGCCATTTTGGTGCATCACAGTTGTACTTTTTCCTCTGCCCAAACCTGTTTACCCACCCTCTTTAATAGGAATCCAAAGACATTGGGACCTGAACTCAGTGCGATGTAGGAGTGTGGGTAATGGGAGGAACATTCCACAAAAGTAACAGGAACTACCTTGATGTAACAGCCAGCAAAAAATGGAGACATCTCAGTTAAATTCAAGGATATTATGTTGAAAGACCTAATGTACACTGGGCATATTACAGTTAAATGATACATACTTCCTGCTATAACCAGTAAACCTCTAGACCTCCCTTAATCTGATCTTTACAGCAAGGATACTCACTTTAACTGAAAAATCTTACTGAATCTTTCTTTTAATAATTTTTAAAGTTTATTTCTTACTATAGTGGGTCAGAAGCAATCCTTGACCACTGGGCCATCTCCATTTTCTTTAATCTCTATTTGAAAATCAGCCAATTCCTTCTTTTCACAAATCACCAAAGGCAGCCAACAATAGGCATTACTATAACTATTACAAATGGGATCTCCTATCAGGCACATGGTCTTGTCTTCCAAGTTATCCACAGGCATCAGCTTTACCACATGTTTTGCCATGGCCTCAGAGCATTCTCAAGCAATCCTGCTTGCTACATTTTTATCTTTGGAACCTGACAACTAATCCAATACTACAAATTTTAGAGTTTTTATTATTCTAGCACTCCACTTCAAGCTACTGATTTCTGTATTAGTTAAGGTAAGTGACACTAAGGCTGTTACAGATGATCTCCTAAAGTCTGCATAAGTTTATTTCTCACTCCTATGCAGTCACATTGGTTGTTTCTGCTCAGTGGGCAGCCTTGCTCATGGCCACATAGGGACCAAGACTCCTTCCATTTTGTGGATCTGTACTCATTGAGGCCACTAGAATCCTATGCATCCAGCTGGTAGAAGGAGGAAGAACAGGAGGAATTAAAAATGGAAACATTTTGGGCTTCCCTGGTGGCGCAGTGGTTGAGAGTCCGCCTGCCGATGCAGGGGACACGGGCTTGTGCCCACGGTCCGGGAAGATCCCACATGCCGCGGAGCGGCTGGGCCCGTGAGTCATGGCCGCTGAGCCTGCGCGTCCGGAGCCTGTGCTCCGCAACGGG
>NW_006798658.1:1102904-1103325 GCF_000442215.2 Lipotes vexillifer | reverse complement strand
GCGGAGGGGCTGGGCCCGTGAGTCATGGCCGCTGAGCCTGCGCGTCCGGAGCCTGTGCTCCGCAACGGGAGAGGCCACAGCAGTGAGAGGCCCGCGTACTGCAATGAAAAAGGAAACATTTTGTAAGCCAGACCTAGAAGTGACAATATCACTTCTATCCACATTCTGTTCCCAAGAAACCAAACAAAGGAACCTGATAAATATAGTCTAGCAGGAGGTCCAACGGGGAGACAAAGTGAGATTTGTGAACAGAGAGCCAGTCTCTTCCACAGAGGTGGGGCAAGTAGGATGATTGGCAGCAGTGCTGAGGGCTTTCCCCAAAGCAGCAGAGTTCTTCTTTAGGAGAGCAGGTAGCAGAACCAATAATGAGGCCAGTTAGAAACAGGGCATTTGCTTTTGAAGAGTCCAAGCACAAAACAAA
>NW_006798658.1:1089847-1102894 GCF_000442215.2 Lipotes vexillifer | reverse complement strand
AAAGAGTGTCTTCCTGGAGAGCACGAAGAGGAGGCACTAGAAGACATTGCCACGCTTGGATCTGTTTACTAGCAGAGCACGCTTGCAAACAAGCAGAAGAAACTATGCAAGGGTGAAGTTCTGCTGATTAGGGTGTTGCTTGCTCCACATTCTCTCCAGCTTGCCAGATGCTAAGAAAGCATCTAATCTTCTCACTTGAGGTCTAAGAGAGCAGGCCTCACCTACAGTAAAAGGGAGACAATTTAGGAAAAATCTGTTAACTTTCTTATCAATAAGATTTCAAGGCAATAAGGAATATATTTTTTAAGTAAGATTTATGAAAAAATATTAAGCAAGAAGGACAGAATTACTTTTTTTGAATTTTTTGAAGTATAGTTGATGTACCATATTATATAAATTTCAGGTGTACAACATAGTGATTCACAATTTTTAAAGGTTATACTCCATTTATAGTTGTTATAAAATATTGGCTATGTTCCCTGTATTGTACAATATGTCCTTGTAGCTTATTTATTTTATATATAGTAGTTTGTACCCTTTAATCCCCTACCCCTCTCTTGACCCTCCCTCCTTCCCTCTCTCCACTGGTAACCACTAGTTTGTTTTCTATATCTGTGAGTCTGTTTTGCTTTCTCTTATATTCACTAGTTTGTTTTATTTTTTTAGATTGCACATATAAGTGATACCATACAGCATTTGTCTTTCTCTGTCTGACTTACTTCACTTAGCATAATACCCTCCAAGCCTATCCATGTTGTTGGAAATAGGAAAATTTCATTCTTTTTAAATGGCTGAATATTATTCCATTGTGATATATATATATATATATATATATCTCACATCTTCTTTATCCACTCATCTGTTAATGGACACAGGTTATTTCCGTATCTTGGCAATTGCAAAATAATGCTGCTGTGAACATTGGGGTGCACATATCTTTTTGAATTAGTGGTTTTGGTTTTTATGGATATATACCCAGGAGTGGAATTGCTGGGTCATATGTTAGTTCTAGTTTTAGTTTTCTGAGAAACCTCCATATTATTTTCCACAGGGGTTGCACCAATTTACATTCCCACCAACAGTGTATATGGTTTCCCTTTTCTCCACATCTTTGCCAACACTTATTTGTGTTACTTTTAAAATGATTCACTGGAGGAAATAGAAGAAAACTTATTGTATTGGTTAGCTATTGCTGTTTAACAAATTATCCCAATAAGAGTAATATATTTTTATTGTCCATGCATCTGCAAATCCACTGGAATCTGATTGGCCTAAGCTGGGCTCAGCTGGGAAGCTCTTTTTGTCACTATATGTCTATTATTTAGCTGGAATGCCTGTGCTCCACATCTTTCTTTTATCCTCCTCAGGGCACCAACAGACTATCTAAGAATATCCATGATGTATTCTTTTCATGGCACTGGCAGAGATGGAAGAGAAAAGTAGAAACATGTGAGGTCTTCAAGGCCTGTTCTTAAAATACACACTGTGACTTTCATCCATATATCATTGGGCAAAGTAGGTCAGCAAGCTAAGCCTAGAGATGAGATGGAGGAAGTACATGCCATCCATGACAATGAGGCCATGGCAAGGGAATAGATGCAAGAAGGGGTGAAGAACTGAGAACAATAATACAATCTATCAAACTTCTTTCAACAAAATTAAAGTAACTTAGCTCCAAAACAAAAGACAGAAGAGAAAAGGGATTGTCTTCCTTCTCTTTTCACCAGGGTATATCCAGATGTCGGTGTCTTACTCTTTATATGTAACCTCTTTAAATCTTTAGTTTGAAATTTTGTTTCTATTACTGCTTCTTTTCAGTACGTGGTTAGTATATGTTCAAAGGAAGAAGAAAAAGAAGTGCTGGCAAACAGGAGAAAATAAAAATGGAGCTGAAAAAGAAAAAAATGCTATAATTATAAATGTTATAAAACTAATTTAATATTAATTATAAGAATACAAGGAAAACTTGTTAATGTAGAAAATTAAGTGAACCACTTCGAAGCTCTCTACCAGACTGCAGAAGAAAGAAAATGAAGATGAAATAACAGAGGATGTATTAAACTGGAGGACAGCACAGTGGGACCCAAATTTGATAAATGATTCTTTAAAAGAGAACAGAAAAAATACTGAAAAGCAGCATTAGTAGAAAAAATGGAGTTGAATCTAAATATTTAAAAAGGTAACATCTGAAGGGTAAAATACCAACATGTAGATATACCCTGGTGGAAAGAGTAAGAAGACAACAGACTAGAGGCTGGGAAAAATAATGCAACCCACAATGAAGAGCAAATAAACTGAACTAGGACCCCTTCTGTACCATATTAAATGCAGAAGAAACGGGAGAACATAACTGCAAATGCATCAGGGAAACAAACAACTTTAAGCCTCATATTCTATATTCACCCAAGTTACTGTTATACCCAAGTTATAGGAATACTTCATATTCTATATTCACCTAAGTTACTATTATACCCAGGTTTTGCTTCACGTGTAAAAGTAATGAAAGGATATCATCCATATGTTTGTCCTGGAAAAGAACAGCCAAACTGCTCAAAAAAGGGTTCTATCAAGATATTTCTGTACACAGGAAAGGGAAATGATGGTGTAAGAACAGAAGCGAGTATTACATTTATTAAACATCAAAACATAACAAAATATATTAGAATGTACATTTTAACAATATTTGAAAGAAAAGTCATTGAGCCATCACATAATATGAAAATAATACTTTAAGAAGCTGGGAACAAAATCATAGATTATATTTTTAAAGGATATAATAGGAGAGAACAATATAAGTTTATGACATGAAATTATAACTCATAAAACTTCAAGCTGAATACTAATATACAGGATTATACAAATCAAAAATTGGTTTCAAAAAAGAAATGAAAATAACAACACTAGTAGGACACTTCATCATAACTCTCAGTCCCTGTTATCTCAAGCAAAACAAAAATGAATAAAGATGTGGGTAGAGAATCAGGATACTTTGGCCAATAACAGAAAGCAGAACTCAAAACAGTTTAAAAATCAGGAAAAACATTTCTTTATTTCTTTTTTCTTGGTCTTTAATAAGAGGAAGTTTGAAAGACATGCAATGACTCTGTGATGTCAGAAGAGACCAAGGTATCTTTAATCTTCTATTCTGCAATTTTCCCTGTGGCTAAATCCCCTCCTGGTTGCAAGATTAAAATCACACTTATCATCCACACATGCAGACATGGCAGTGTCCTGGGAAAGGAAAAGTATAATTAATTCCTTATTCATCTCTCTCTTTTTTCTTTTTGACTGAAAAAATCTTTTCTAATCAAAATCCCTCCAGCAGAATTCTCTTCAACTTGTTCATTCCATCAGCAGAAACAACTTACTATTATACAACAAAAATAAACATTCTGCTAATAAAGTTAGGGAAATAAAACAAAATAAACATAAGAAAGACTAAGAATTAATAAAGATGAAAGAAGAAAGTATTGATTTTTTTTAAACTGGAAAAAACAGAATGAAAAATAATACCCATATACATTTTGCTAGGAATCAAACCAGTAATAGACAAACCTGTTAGTGTAATAGTAATAAAAATGTATGACTCTGAAATTAGAAATAAAAACGGAGGTATAACTAGGGCTGTAGAGCATTTTTTTAAGTTATAAGAGGTATGTAGCAAAAAATATATATATATATAAAAATAGAGAAATATATATATATATATAATGAACAAATAGAGGGAAAAAAAGTTTTCTAATCTACTAGCAATTGTCAGTTGAAAAACACAAAGGCAAAAGATCCAGAGCAACAGGAACTTTTTTTTTTTTTTTTTTAGAACATGCAGTAAGCTATTAGAAGGGATTCTGGTTTTTTGGGAGGTTTTCTTTTCTCTCTTTTTTCTTTTTTTTTTGCGGTACGCGGGCCTTTCACTGCCGCGGCTTCTCACGTCGCGCAGCACAGGCTCCGGACGCGCAGGCCCAGCGGCCATGGCTCACAGGCGCAACCGCTCCGCGGCACGCGGGATCCTCCCGGACCGGGGAACAAACCCGCGTCCCCTGTATCGGCAGGCGGACCCCCAACCACTGCACCACCAGAGAAGCCCAACAGGAACTCTTATAAATTGTAGTTAAATGTGGAAAATGGTAAAATCACTTTGGAAATCTAGAATATGTGTGAAGGTGAGCATACACATTCCCAGCAATTCCACTCTTAAATACAGAGCTAACAGAAATCTATACACCAAGCAACATATAAAGGTATGTTTAGAGTAACCAAACTGAAAACAATCCAAATGCCACCTACTGTAGAACGAGTAAACTGGTTTATACATAAAACAGAATTCTGAATAACAATTAGAAAGAACTATAGCTGAACCTGACAACAAAGCAGAAATATAATGTTGGGCACAAGAAGCCAGACTTAGAAATATGCATGCTCTCTGATTCCAGCTACGTGACCTTCAAAATCAGGCAGTCTAGTTTACAGTGAGAACAGTTAGAACAGTGGTTACCCTAGAGGGACTTAATGACTAGAAGTGGGCCTGGGAGAGGCATCTGGGGTCCTGGTAATATTCTCTATCTTTATCTGGATACACATTACCTGAGTGTATTTATTTTGTAGAAATTCACTGAGCTGTACATTTATAATTTTGCACACTTCTCTACATATGTTAGACTTAATTTTTAAAAATTACTTAAAAATCTCCAAATGACTTGGTTTCAAAATCTTCCACCACTTACTAGATGTATTGCCCTTGGCAAGATATAAAGCCTCTTCAAGCCTCAGTTTCCCCATGTCTGCATCTCTGGATAATGACTGTTCCCGCTTTATATGGTTGTTGAGAGGATTAGATAAGATCATTCATGTAAAATACTCAGCACAGTGTTTGGCATCTAGTAATCACTGAGTAGTTGATAGTATAATTGAAAATTGTTAGCAATTTATTTATAAAGCCTATAAAAAGGAAATGGTAACATTTTCCTAAAGGACTTAAATGACTAGAATATATGCAGAAATTCCACGTTTACGGATATTGTGTAGATAGATGTTTATAGGTGATATTTAATGTGTTTGTAAATAGGCTCAGGAATACATAGGAATATTTCTTATTTTAAATAACACATTTATATAATTTTTATTGAGGTATAATTGACATATAGCATTATATTAGTTTCAGGTGTGCAACATAGTAATTCGAAATTTGTACATATTGCGAAATGATCACTACATAAGTAGTAAGTATAGGTAACATCCATCACCATACTTTTATAATCTTTTTTCTTATGATGAGAACTTTTAAGATCTACTCTCTTAGCAACTTTCAAGTATGCAATACACTATTTTTTACTATAGTCACCATGCTGTACATTACATCCCCATGGAATATAATTTTAATAAAAATTCCAAATGGCCTATTTTGGGAACTAAGGCAAAATTATTCTCAAGTTAACTGAAATGGGTAGAAATAACCAGTCAATGGTTGGGAGTAACTGGTACCCAGGGCAGGGGTTACATTTGTGATTATTTCGCTGTTTGGCAGTGCCAAGCCCAGTTCCTCAATAAGTAATTTTCTAAGCCAGAAAGAAAGGAGAACATGAAGATGTAGTTGTAATCTATGAGATCACTGCCTATGCCCAAGTTCAGATAGACCATAAATGATGTTGAGAGAAGCATTTGGAAATCTGACCTTCCAAAAATAAAAATCGAATTTTGGCAAAATACAAAAGTTGAAGGGGGGAACTTTGGTACATCCCCCATATGTATACCTATGAATTACTATCAAGATCTTAAAAATAATCTCTTATGTGAAGGAAGTCAGTTTCCAAATGCAATAATAATTTATAATGATGAAAATTTAAAAGCAACCTGAATGTTCAAAAGTAGGAGGTTTACTTAAGTGGATTATTATAATCTTTATAATTTATTATAACTAAATACTATTAATTGAATTATTTAAAAATAAGAATTATTTACTTATCTTTAAATATCTGATAACATGAAAACATTGCTGACATACTCTAACTAAACAAAATTAGCAAATTCTATGTACAAAAATATACACTTTATAAATATTTGCAAAGATAGAGGCTAAGAAAAGATACAGTAAAGTCCTTATAAGTAGTTATTTGTGTGTAGTGGAAGTATAAGTACATTTTCAGTTGTGTTTTTTGTTTTCTATGTTTTCTGAACTGAACATATATTACTTTATTAATTAGAAAATTGTAAAAATGCTCTTTTCCTAAATTAAGAGAAGAAAGCTAGTAAAACCACAGAACAACACCAAGTACTTGTCAGATATATGGCCACCCTGATGCCTGGTCTTGTTCCTTTTCACCATGATTAACCTAGTCGAGTCATTTAACTTCTCTGTTTTTATAAATGTAAAATGGCAAGATCATTAAATTAGTTCTTACCTATCTAAGGACAGAGTAAGTAAGCCTTTAAAGCTATACATAGTAAAATTCCCAAAAGGAGGCCAAATGAGGGAAAAGAGCTGTAAAATTTTAGAACTGCAAGGAAAAATAAAGATAATAAAAAACAAACAAAAGATAATCCACTATAGCTCTCTTTCTTGTCTGAGTTTGATGTCTTATGTGAGGTAATACTGCAAGCCAGTAGCAGAACTGCAATAAAGCTCTCAAATTATTAACAATAACTACTATTCAAATAGCTCTGTTTTAAAATAGTAATGCATGTGGGCTCTAATTCCAACTAGATCCCACATGCCGCAACTAAGAGTTCACATGCCGCAACTAAAGACCCCACGTGCCACAGCAAAGATCCCACGTGCGGCATCTAAGACCTGGCGCAGCCAAATGAGTAAATAAATAAATATTTTTAAAAGTAAAATAAAATAGTAATGTAATTACAACTTCTTTTCAAAAGTCACTACCTTTCATTATTATTTATTTATTAATATGCATTTTTTTCAGCCACTCACTCCACAAGTATTTATTAAGTGCTAATATGCTCCCAGCTCCAGGTTGTTATGTTGGGGCTGCACTAATGAGTGAGCCTCTGTTCAGAGCATCTGAGGATGGTAAGTAACAGAGCACCCACCGTACCAAACACTGGGTGCTCCTGAACATTATCCCACATGATAGTGGAAGTCACAGGCACTTGTACCAAGAGCCCCATGGTGCAGCAAATAGGAAACAAGCAGAGAGGTGCTGGGAGGTGAGTGGTGCTGGCCATCGTCCTTTGTCTGGCTTCCATTTAGGACTAACACTAAAACATGCATGACAAGTTACTTTAATCCTGAACTTGAAGATCTCCCAAATCTGGTTGCTTGATTTATTTGATAATCATTTCACATTCCTGTTTTCTGAAACGAAGTCCACACTAAGCCCTAAAACAGGTCTTTGGTATGAAATTAGTATTTATTAATAATAATAGCTCTTGCTATCTAATTAAGATCATTGAAAATTTTTAAAGTCATCTTCCTGAATTCTAGACTCAGCTGTTTCTTTCTATGTTACCAGCTAAGCCTTTAAGAGAACAGAAGAGTATTCTTCTTTGGGTTTTTTAATTTAGGGCATGTTATGACATGATCTTGTGTTTTGACTGTTCATTCTTATTTTGTAAATAATAGGGAAATATAAATTTTATCCAGTTATAATAATTGTTAATTTGTCCATTTCAAAAAGTCTTTACAGAATAAACTACTTAACATTATATAATTGCATTAATTAGCATTACAATATTCTACTGAAAATACTTCTCTATAATCTCTGATAGGCCTTCCCCAACACACATTTTAGACTTCCCTAGCTCACTCACACGCTTTGACTTAAACATTTACCAAAAAAAAAAAAATCAGTGGGGTAAAATTAAGATACAAACAAAATAAAAAAGATCTTAATTGCTCCATTCAATTAATTTTAAAATTGTATATACACATTCATAGCCACAATCCATATTTGCAAATCCCTCCTCCAACGGCGAGAAACCTGGCTCCCATTTCCTTAATAAACTTCCTTATTTGAGTAATGCCCCTGTATGTAACCAGTCATCCATCTGCCAACACCTCTTCGCTCACTAAGATGCCCTCCTCACCTCACTTGGGCTCCCAACTCCCAAAACGCAAAGGTTACCTGCATATGGTCACCGCACTCATGCTGCATTATCTCCAGCCATGCCTCCCTTCTTGTAGATGCCCTCTTCACCCTGCTTGGGTTCTTATGCCAGGTCACCCTACTACATGAGTGCCTCATCACCCTGCCTGGGCTCTGACCCCTGCTCTGGGATACTGTGGCTCTCCCCATTCTCTGCTGGTTTGGATGCCTTCTGTGCTTTTCCTGATCTAATGGCTTTAGGGCTAATGTTTTCAAGAAGGGAAAAGAAGAGGAAGTGCTCGTTGTAATTTTAATTTTAATTTTCCTGATGACTAGTCGTGGTGGCCACTGTTTCATGTTTATTGTCCATCACACATATTCTTTTATAGAATATCTATTCAAATATTTTACATATTTTAAATTGGATTATTTTATGTGTTGACTTGTAGGTATAATTAATATACTGTGGATGTAGCACTTCCTCAGTTATTGATACATGTGCTGTTAATATTTTTCCCATCTGTGGCGTGTCTATTGATTTTCTTAGTGATGTTTTTGTTGAGCATAATTTTTCAATTTATCTTTTTTATAACAGTTAGTGGCTTTGGGTTTTGTTTGTTTGTTTGTTGAAGAAATATTTGCCCTTCCCAAGGTCACAAAGATACTCTCCTACATTTTCTTCTGTAAGTTTTATGGTTGTGAATTTTATGTTTAGCTCTATGAACCACCTCAAACATTTGGAGGGTAAGAAGTTAGATAGTAGTTAAGATTTATGTTTCCATATTGATATCCAGTTGTTCTAGCAATATTTGTTGAAAATATTATCCTTTTTATTGAATTTCTCTGGTACCTTTTCCCAAAAGTCAGTTGACTACCTATGTGGGAGTTGATTTCTGGTCTCGATCTTGGTGCCAACACAACACTCTACTGATTAACATAGGAATATGGTAGGTTTTAAAATCAAATAGGGTAAGTACTCTAACTGTGTGTTTTACTTGTCAAACTTGTTCTTACTATTTTAGATCAAGTCTTAGAAGCTGCTTCTAGTTCCCTTCCACATGGCCCTCTCCATAGGCAGTTCATGGCATGGCTATTTGCTTCTCTAAGACCAGTAGGAGAATCATTCTAGTTTATGCAGGCAAGACAGAGTGACCTAAGGAGCCAGTCATGGTTTCTCCCCACACTCAAAGAGAGGGAATTATACAGGGCACAGCATATTGGGGTCAACTTAGGTTGTGTCTGTCACGAGATCTTACATTACATTTATTCTTGAGCATTGTATAATTTCTGATCCAATAGAAAATGATTTTTAAGATTTCATTTTCTAATTTTTTGTTACAAATATATACAAATATCATTGATTTTTGTTTTTAGAACTTATATTCTGTGAACTTTCTGTATTCACTTATTAGTTCTAGCACTTTTCTTGTAGATTCCATAGGGGTTTCTATGTAAGCAATCATGCTATCGGCAAATAACATAATTCGACTTCTTTTCCTATTGTCATGTCTTCTTTCTTTTTCTTGCCCTACTCTACTTTCTAGAACTGCAATGTTGAATGGGAGTGGTGAGAATGGATATCCTTGTCATCTTCCTGATCCTTGAGGAAAAGGTTTTACTATTTCAGTATTAAGTGTATGTTAGACATATTTTTTTTCACAGATGCCCTTTATCAAGGTAAGGAAGCTCCTTTAACTCCTTCCCTTGTTGGCTGAACATTTTTCACTGTAAAATTGTTATTGAATTTGGTCACAACTTTTTTCTGCTGTACTGCATGGAATAGTGACAAGCCTTCCTCGCTAAAACCTGCTCAATATTGCATATACCTGAGCTAAATAAACGATTGTTGTTTTAAACTACTAATTTCGGGGGGTTGATTATGCAGCAGTAGATAATTGGAAAGTTTTTGTACCCAAATGTGGGTGCTATCATAATAAAAACCTAAAGTATGTGTCCTTGGTTTTGGGGCATGCTGTGTAAATACAGGAACTTAGTGTTTCAGGATAGGCAAGTTTAGCATGTTCCAGCAACTGAATAAAGCACAGCGTAGCCATAACAGAGTGGGTGAAGGGGATGGAGTTGGAGATGGTGCTGGAGAGGTAAGTGGGGTTAGATCATAAGGGGTATTTGAGGCAATGTAGAGTTTGGATTCCATTCTTCTCACAATGGAAAAAAGCCATCGGAAAGTTTTCCCATTAAATACAGAACTGATGAGATCTAATTGAAGTTTTGAAAAAGACACTATTAAAAAGCTGCTTTATAAATAATGAATTATAAGAGTAGACAAAGGGAGACAGGTTATGTAATCCAGGTATGAGATGGGGGAGTCTAGGACTAGAGTGTTGCTGGAGGAGGAGATGGGAAATGGTAATTTTATTTTAAGGATGTTAATAAAGACATAATTTCAAGGGGCTTCCCTGAGGGGCTTCCCTGGTGGCGCAGTGGTTAAGCATCCGCCTGCCAATGCAAGGGACACGGGTTCGAGCCCGGGTCCGGGAAGATCCCACATGCCGCGGAGCAACTAAGCCCGTGAGCCACAACTACTGAAGCCCGCGCACCTAGAGCCCGTGCTCCGCAACAAGAGAAGCCACCGCAATGAGAAGCCCGCGCACCACAACGAAGAGCAGCCCCCACTCACCGCAACTAGAGAGAAGCCGGTGTGCAGCAACGAAGACCCAACGCAGCCAAAAATGAATAAACAAACTTTTTTTTGAAAGACATAATTTCCCGCATTCTATATGTTACTCCTCTGTTACTCAGGGTTCTCTTTAGGAATGTCCATGCAAGTAAGCTCTTTAAGACTTCAATAACTTACAGTTGCGTTTCCATTTTTTCTTTGCCTAAGAGAAAGCTCATGGCCAAATTAGTGGCTCAACCTTGGGAAGTTATAGTGTGTATATCTGTGTACTATTTTTCCCATCGCTCTCATTCATTTCCTATTTCTATCATTGTTTTCTCTAGCCTGATTTTTAAATTTTGCTTTAGATTGCCCATATGGTTTTTAAGTGGCCTCAAATTCTATATGGAATCCAGTGGTATACAAACATGTATTAAGTAACTTTAAGTATATGAGTCTAGAAACCAGGGTTGTTTCAACCTTTGGTAAATAAAGATGGGAAAGACACTAGACTGAGATTGGCATGGGCTATCCTGGACCCAACTGCCTACCACTATTTTCTTGAACTAGTCCCATGCATGCGAGGTGAGCAGCCCCTCTCACATGGAGAGAGTTTAGTGGCAAGACATGGCTCTGGGCCTATAAGTTATTGCCTTAATATAGCTTCTCTCTACTATCACTAAACCTTCCACAAACCCTGTTAAAAATTAGATCTGGTCTCGATGTGTGGGAAATTACAGAAAAGGGGACTATTCCAGGGGATAACAGTGCTTCTTTCTCTAAAACCAAGATGGTAGTCACTCTGGTGATTAATGATGGAAGATAGCTTTTCCAGTTGGCTACCTGGAAGAATGGTAAGGCAAGATGACAGGAGCACAGCAGGTTGGAAGTCTGTTTTTGAGCACAGATAGCCACAGCCTGAAGAATTCTCAGATCTAACAGGGGGACATTTTGTGGGGTCAACCTCTGACAACAATAAAACTAGTGGATGTTCAGATAATAGGAACTTAGATGAGACACAAAGAAGAAAGACAAGAGAAGGAGGAGGGAGCAAAGAGGAGGAAGAGGGGTTGGAAAAGGAGAAAGATAAGAAGGTATAAATCTGTCCGTACCTACCTACACTACCGCTCTGTATACACACCCCTCTCATTTGTAAATGTTTCAGTGTGGAGTTTTTCCCCGTATACTTTCCCAATGAATGCTAGCCTAGATGTTCCAGAATGAATTATGACTTTTTCTGCATTTAAGCCCATAACCCTGCCCTTTCAATTTGTACGTGAGAAACATAGACCTATTGAGAATAGGATGACATGACCGCCCACCCTAAGGTCATTGTTCTTTTCTGAAGAGGCAGCCTTTGATATAAACAAATTTGTAAAGCAAAACACAGATACTTTCATCTGCCAGATCCAATGTAGTAATTTAATAGCCATGAGATTATTTAAATAAGTAAAGTCTGTAAAAATATCATTATAAAGCCATTAGTTTCAGTATTTACTTAGAAAGTAACATTGACTCTGACAGAAACAATGATCTGGGATTTGTTTGAAAATTATGTTCTCATACATGGGAAAAAGTTTTGCCTTGTGCCTGTTATAAGCAAAGAATAAAAAGGCATAAGAATCAATGATGATTTACCAGTTAATATTACAAATATTCCACAAGTATATACCACACTTATTTCTATGTAGATATTTATGCCAATGCTTTTCCTTCTCTTCTAGATAGTCCCTTTTCTTTCAAGAAAACCTAGTATGCTAGCACTACCGTGACTAAGGTCTTTACGAATTTTACAACCTCAGTTGAGCTTTATATCTCTTCTGAACACCACACAATCCTTGGGCTACAATAGATAATTTAATTATATACTCTTTCGTACAGTGTTTATCGTTCATATGAGTTTGTTATCTCTTCCCCCAGTGTTATTGAAATGTCTGCAATGACATACCCAGGTCTTAATAGATCTTAATAACCTATGTAGAACATATGCCTATATACTACTATAAAAATTAAATTATTTTAAAATATTTTTTTTAAAAGCCAGAATAGCAATGTATACATTGCATGGTTAAAAAAGAAAACAAAAAGCTGTCAAAGGTACCAACACACTCAAAGTCACTGGACCAGCCAGTCTTCCTACAACAGCGGCAATGTTAATGACACTACTGGTTGAGTGTTTACTATGTCACACACTGCCTAGCACTTCACACAGATTAACTCCCTCAGTCCTCACAACAACCCATGGCTTGGTTACTATTATCATTTTTGTAATTAGGCACACCTACTTGGAAATTCATATCATCATCAGGTACTTTTTAAATTAGTTTATGATGATAAGTAACTGCAACAGGAACTGTAATACCTTGATGTCAGTGTGGCATCCTCTTTCCC
>NW_006798658.1:1021764-1089824 GCF_000442215.2 Lipotes vexillifer | reverse complement strand
CTTTCCCTAGACAGAGAGCAGGGTGACCTGACCCAATCTTCCTAAACAAAGAGCCAAAAAAATTACAAGTGATGATCATGACATAGAACAAAGACCGTTCTAAAATCTAATGGTTAATGGCAACAGGAAAACATGTCCTGATCCATCTAACTCACAACAGAGGATGTTGTACCAATGAGAGTAGAATAGTTGAAGTTCATTTCCACATTTACTTCTTCAGTAGGGATGGCTTCGCCCTTCAATACTTACTACCAGTTAATAATTCATGGGAGATGCAAGAGGGAAGAGATATGGGAGCATATGTGTATGTATAACTGATTCACTGTTATAAAGCAGAAACTAACCCACCATTGTAAAGCAATTATACTCCAATAGAGATGTTAAAAAAATAAAATAAAATAATTTATGAGAAGTGAGTGACAAACAGAAACAGGATTAGAGTCCATTTAATATTTTTTAAAAATTTTAATGATAAAAAGCAGTATTTTTAAAGAAATTTAAGTGGCATATAGGAAAAGATAGAATCAAGATGCTGGTGCCAAACAGAACACGTTCAGAGGAAATATGAGGAATCCCTACCAAGCATTTCTCTCATGTCAGAGCACAGCATAGCATAGGGAAAAGGAAACAAAAGGTGCAGGCATGACATCATAGTAGTTAAAAGCACAGAGTCTATTGTGTCAGTGGAGGGACCGGGAGAACCTTTAACTAGCTTTACAAGACCATGGTGCTCTTTTACCTCAAAGCCAAGGGATGGGAAAATGGAGAGTGGAAACATAATATGTCTACTTTTTCTTCCCTAAGCAATGGGCTCCAATGCTGAACTTTTAAAATCTTTCTATCATATTCTAGCAATATTTTTTTCCTTTACCCCACACATTAGAAGTTGTGTGGAGAAACCACCTCACTAAAAACTATTACTGAGATAACAAAAACCGGCTAATATATTGAATCTAGATTGCTTGAGTTTTCCAGTGAACTGCCTGACTTTGTCACTGCTATACAGCATACGGTACGTTGGCATTACCTCAAACTCAGGGACTCCACAGGGACAGAGGAGAACCCGTTTTTAAGACTGAGTTGGCAGTGGAAGGTAGTGATGGATTTTGGCCAAGCCTCTAGAAGGGATAGTACCCGTATTGAGAGAACCTTTGAGACCGGGAGGCAGGGATACCCAGGCTCAGACCCTGGGATCCCTGAGACGTCCTCGCTAAGAGGTGGAGGGTCACTGCCTGGGCCACTGCAAATGCCCTTTGGGAAAGGTCCAAGGATCCTCAGCTGCAGACCCAGGGAATCCCTCCAAGTGCAGCCAGAGTCAATCCCTGATCCCTGTAGCTGCTTCGCACCCTCCAGTGTCACAGGAATGTGGTGGCAGAGGCATCCTGCCTTAGCCTTCGTTTTCTGAACCTGTCACTGATTCCACATTGTGAGGACAGATCCCTTAATTCCCCCATCGCTCAGCCTCAGGTTTGTTTGGGGGGAAATTCAGCGTCTGGCTACGCAAGTCTTTCAGTCCATCGTGTACGATTGTTTGTATATCACTCTCCTCTTTGGGATGCACTCACTCTCACACTGCCCTGGCACACACGCTATCTCATACACACGCTGTCTCATCTAAGAGAGGCTAAGGTTTTTTAAAATTATGCAGATAATCTGTTTCACTAGTTGGAATGAGTTGCAGCTAAGATTGTTTGAACTACTGGGTCTGGCTCTAATGGTCTGGGTTCATTACAGCAAACTCCTATAATTCAGAATATTTATTTACACTAGTGTGACAACACATTAACAAAAATGGAGCAGTCTGAATTGTATAAAGTGAACTAAAGAGGAAGAAAAGTGACATGGATATATTTTGCAAATGTCACATTAGTTAAAAAACAGGTATGATTGATTTTATTGTTTTAAAGTGGGCATTCTTCAGTTTCCAGACCTCTGTATGTATATTTTTATCCTTTTCTTTTCTTTGTTTTTGCCAAATAAGGTGTCATTTTGGTCCTTTGTTGGTAGAGATTATGTTTAAATACAACCAATCAGGCCCTAAGTGCAAACAAGTTCTGTCTTGGTGCTTATCACCATTTTAATATTACTTTTGCTTTTCTAACTGCTCTTAGGAACATAAATCTGTTTGTAGCTTTATGGTAATGGAGTATTTCTAGTCACATACTGTCAAAAATTTTTTTACATTGTACAAGTGAAGAATGTTTTCAGGGTTAAATGATTGGTATTAATGTATATAGAGTAAAATTATTGCAAAATTTTAAAATGATTTTTTCTTAACTTGGTGTTCTTTTTAAATACTCTTTGGAAAATGTAAGAAAATGATAACCCTTTAGTCAGAATAAGCCCATGTGTTAGCATTTTTTCTTTTAGACTTTATAGTAGAGTTGATTATAAATATTTATGACCTCAAGCTCTTACTATTTTAGTTGTTTTAAAAGAATGGGGAATGGCTCATAAACTTTTTTTTTAATTCTTTATGTGAATTCCACTGTTGATTGACCATGTATATTTATGTGAATGTACTATCTCTTGTTCCCTATTACCAGACTAAACTGACCAGCCGTGGATTTGTCATGTCATCATTCTCATGCTCAAATACTTAAAATGGTTCTCCTTTGCCCAACAATCTCAGGGTTTCCACTGAGGTACAGTAGAGTCACAGCTCAGAAGGTGGGTGGGTTTTAAGGGCTCTGCTAAGGATGGAATCGAGCATGCTCAAAATGATCCTTGAAAATCTCTGAAATTGCCAATAAAGTTCTCTATATAATCCTACAATTAGAATACCTGTAGAGTGATACATGGGTATGAATATTTTATGAATATAGTAAGTAAAATATATACTAAAAAACTACAAGTCAAAAAAAAAAAAGCACGAAGTCTAAAGCCAGACTGCCCCAGTTCAGACCACAGCTCCACCACTGGCTGTCCACATGACCTTGTACAAGTTCCTCAATTTCTCTGAGGCTCTAACTCTTCATTTATGAAACGGGATTTTTTAAAAATTAATTTTTATTGGAGTATAGTTGATTTACAATGTTGTGTTAGTTTCTGCTGTATAGCAAAGTGAATCAGTTATACATATACATATATCCACTTTTTTAGATTCTTTTCCCATATAGGTATCACAGAGTATTGAGCAGAGTTCCCTATGCTATACAGTAATTCCTTATTAGTTATCTATTTCATATATAGTAGTGTGTACATGTCAATCCCAGTCTCCCAATTTATCCCTCCCCCACCCTTTCTCCCTTGGTAACCATAAGTTTGTTATCTACATCTGTGACTCTTTTTCTGTTCTGTAAATAAGTTCATTCATACCATTTTTTTAGATTCCACATGTAAGCAATATCATATGATATTTGTCTTTGTCTGTCTGACTTACTTCACTCTGTATGACAATCTCTAGGTCTATACATGTTGCTGCAAATGGCATTATTTCATTCTTTTTCATGGCTGAGTAATATTCCATTGTATATATATATATATATATATATATATATATATACCAAATCTTCTTTATCCATTCATTTGTTGATGGACATTTAGTTTGCTTCCATGCCCTGGCTATTGTAAATAGTGTTGCAATGAACATTGGGGTGCATGTAACTAAATGAAATAAAATAAAACCAGAAGAATAATAATCCTATCTATTAGAGTTTCAGTGAAAAGTAAATATATATAAATTTCTAGAACAATACCTAGAACATAGTAAGAGCTACATGTTGATAGTCAGTGAAAAGATAAACAAAACTGTGGTTTACATTGAAATGCTACTCGGCAGTAAAAACAGTGAACTATTGACACATACAACATGGATGAATCTCAAAATCATTACACTAACTAAAAGAAACCAGACCAAAAAAGGGTACTTATTGTATGATATCATTTATATAAAATTCTAGAAAATGGAAAGTAATCTCAGATCAGTGGTTACCTGGGAACAGGTGGGGATAGGGAGGGATTCCAAAGGGGCACAAACAGACTTTTGGTAAGGATGGATATGTTCATAATCCTGAATAAGGTAATAGTTTCACAGGTAGAGACATGTCAAAACATAACCCATTGTACACTTTGAACATGTACAGATTGTTATATGTCAATTATACCTCAATGAAGCTGTTTTTATTGTTTGTTTTGTTTTTGTTTTTTTGCGGTACACGGGCCTCTCACTGTTGTGGCCTCTTCTGTTGCGGAACACAGGCTCCGGCCGCGCAGGGTCAGCGCTCCGCGGTATGTGGGACCCTCCCAGACCAGGGCACGAACCCGTGTCCCCTGCATCGGCAGGCGGACTCTCAACCACTGCGCCACCAGGGAAGCCCAAAGCTGTTTTTTAAAAAGTGTTTAGGCCAATGTGCAACCACTCATGATCCCACATGAAGGGGACCCCAAGCTGAGAGACCTGGAGGTGGGACTCTAGGACCCCATTGGTAGAAAGGCAACCCCAAAAGAACATTCCCCCTTCTGTAGCTGCTGAGGACTGGTCTGCTACTGCTTCTGCTTCTGACTGTGGCAGTAAGAGAATCCTGGCAGATTTTTTTTTTTTTTTTAAGTATTTAGCAGGTGGTAGGTACTTTCTTTTGATTCCAATTATCCCCTGATTGGCTTTGCTTTTTTTTTCTTTCTTTCTTTCCTGGTGAATCTCTAAAGTAGGGATAACTTTGATCTCACAGGTCGAATAGATTTGATCTCACAGGTCAAACTCTAATCTATAGGTAGTGCCTGCAGTGCACTGAGAAGTGTGGTAAGTAGAACAATACCCCCCAAAGATGTCCTCATCCTAATACATGTACTATGCTTCCTGACACGGCAAAAGGGACTTTGCAGATTGATGAAGGTTATGGATCTTGAGATGGAGAGATAACTCTGGATTATCTGGTGGACCCAGTCTAATCACATGGGTCCTTAAAAGTGAGAACATTTCCTGGCTATGGTCAGAGAGTGATAGCCGCACGAGAAGGATTTGATGCCTTGTTGCTGATTCTGAGATGTAGGGAGTTATGTTCATGGACTGGAGAGAGCCTTCTAGAAGTTGGAAAAGACAAGGAAATGAATTCTCCCCTTGCGTTTCCCAAAAGAAAAGCAACACTGACAAAAGTGAGTTTAGTCCAGTGAGAACTGTTGGACTTCAGACCTATAGAACTGTAAGATAATAAAGTTGTGCTGTTTTTAATCCATTAAAAAAAAAAAAAAAGAGCTACGTGTTGCCTGTTATTTAAATTGCCTTGCATTTTAAAAATTTAGACATCTTTTTTAAAAAAATTGTTTAAAGATATATCAAGACCATTTTCATATATTAAATGATATGGAAATCTAGTTTGGTTTTTGCCTGAAATTTCCTAAGGCTTACTGTTAGCCATTAAACTATACCACTCTCCAAAGTAATAAAATAAAATAAAGCTTTTCCACTATTTTTAAGATTCTCTTTAAACTAATATTATCTTTCTCATTCCTAATGAATAGATTTTAAGAGATGAAAATACAAGTTTTAAGCAGGTTTGCTGACTAACTGCTGAGCTTTGGCTAAGTGGGTAACTGCTGTTATCACAGTCTGAGGTAAATGGCTAACACTCCAGTTCTTAGTTGCCTCTGGTGTTTGAAGATGCCCCTATGCTGTCTTAAGACCTTTTCTTGGCAGTGTTTATTTTAATGTTTTTTATTCCCAAATTTAGGATAGTTTAAGATTAATGAACATTCAAATGCTAGAAGAAGCCAGATTTTAGCAGTTGTCTTAGCCAGCTTGACCCACCATAACAAAATACCACAAACTGGGTGGCTTAAACAACAGAAATTTATTTTCTCACAGTTTTGGAGGCTGGAATCAGATATCAGGGTGCCAATGTGGTCAGATTCTGGTGAAAGCCCTCTTCCTGGCTTGCATGTGTTCTCACATTAGTGGGAGAGAGAGAGAGAGAGAGAGAGAGAGAGAGAGAGAGAACGAATAAGCTCTCTGGTGTCTCTTCCTATAAGGGCCCTAATCCCATGACTACATCAACCCTAATTACCTCGCAAAGGCCCAATCTCCAAATTTCATTACAGCAGGGGTCAAGGATTCAACATATGAACTTTAGGGGGTGAGTAAAAACATCCAGTCCACACAGGGGTATACTGAGGAGAGATTAGGAGTATTTAAGTCATATATAATACTGGCCTTAGGCTGGTAGACAGAGCTTAGTTCTTTAACTTCTCTATTCTGAGAAAGACCAGTTACTTCACTGACTCCATGTAGTAATATTTGATGGTAGAAGGGAACATAGAAATCCTATATTGAAAATCTAGGAACAAATCAGAAAATCAAAATCATAAAAATGTACTAGGCTCTATCTATATAGAGAGCACTTTGGAAAGCACTTTGTGTACAATAATGTGTACAATAATGAAAATATTTTTCACTTTGAGTTTTATTAGCAGACTCATGTAAGAGATAACCTCAAATATTTTCTCAATCTGGAACTTAGTGATTACTTTATCTATTAATTGATTCATCATTAGACTGGTCATTAATAATCAACAGATTTATTCTGGGTCATTTAAAAATTACCTCTATAATATTCTTTTTATAAAAGATTTATTTATTATTATTATTTTTTTTAATTTCTTTTTGACTGTGTTGGGTCTTAGTTGTGGCACTTGGGATCTTCTTTGAGGCATGCAGGATCTTTCGTTGCAACGCGCGGGCTTCTCTCTAGTTGTGGGGTGTGGGTTTCCTCTTCTCTAGTGGTGGCGCACAGGCTCCAGGGTGCGTGGACTCTGTAGTTGTGGCATGTGGGTTCCAGAGTGCATGGGCTCTGTATTTTGCAGCACTGGGTTCTGTAGTTTGCGGCACACAGGCTCTAGTTGAGGTGTGCGAGCTCAGTAGTTGAGGGATGCAGGCTTAGTTGCACCGTGGCATGTGAGATCTTAGTTCCCTGACCAGGGATCGAACCCGCGTTCCCCACATTGTAAAGCAGATTCCTTACCACTGGACGAGCAGGGAAGTCCCACCTCTATAATATCCTTAATATCAGACGATTGTTTCTTTAATTGAAGTATAGTTGATTTAAAATGTTATATTAGTTTTAGGTGTAAAGCACAGAGATTCAATATTTTTATATATTATACTCCATTTAAAGTTATTATAAAATATTGTCTATATTTCCCTGGGCAGTACAATATATTGTTGGTGCTTATCTATTTTATACATAGTAGTTGTATCTCTTATTCTAATACCCCTATCTTGCTGCTCCCCTTATCTCTCCCCACTGGTATCCACTAATTTGTTTTCCATATCTGTGAGCCATTTTCTGTTTTGTTATATATATTTGTTGTTTTATTTTTTTATATTCCACATATAAGTGATAACATACAGTATTTGCTTTTCTCTGACTGACTTATCTCACTAAGTATAATACTCTCTAGGTCCATCCACATCGTTGCACATGGCAAAATTTCATTCTTTTTTTCTGGCTGAGTAATATTTCACTATATATATATATGGCGCATCTTCTGTATCCATTTATTTGTTGATGGACATTCTGGCTGAGTAATATTTCTCTATATATATATATATATATATATATATATATATATATATATATATACCACATACCACATACTGCATCTTCTTTATCCATTCATGTGTTAACGGACACTGGGTTGCTTCCACTGGGGTGCATTTATTTTTTCAAATTAGTGTTTTCATTTTCTTTGGATATGTATACTCAGGATTGGAGTTGCTGTATCATATGGTAGTTCATTTTTAGTATTTTGTTTTTTTGAGGAACCTCCATACTGTTTTCCATAGTGGCTGCACCAATTTACAGTCCCACCAACAGTATACAAGTGTCCATTTCTCTACATCTTCACCAACATTTGTTGTTTGTAGACTTTTTGATGATAGCCATTCTGACAGGTATAAGTTACTATCTTGTGGTTTTGAGTTGCATTTCTCTAATAATTAGCAATGTTGAGTGTCTTTTCATGTATCTGTTGGCCATCTTTATGTCTTCTTTGGAAAAATGTCTATTCAGATCCACTGCCCATTTTTTAATTGGGTGGTTTTTTTTGATATGAAGTTGTATGAGCTATTTATATATTTTGCATGTGGACCACTTACTGGTCATATTATTTGCAAATATTTTCTCCCATTCCTGTTTTACAAGAGTTTTTTGCCAGTCTCCAGTTAGCTTTCAATGAGAATTGTTCCACATGTAGATGTATTTTTGATATGTTCGTGGAGGCAGGTGAGCTCCACATCCTCCTACTCTGCCATCTTGATCAATCCCCATAATGAAATTTTAAAGGTCTGTGAAATACAAAGTTATAGGAATCTTTGGTACAATAGAAAGTGCATGTGGTTTGGTAATCATACAAGACTGCATTCAACTTCCAACTCTATTACTTACTATTTGGATGACTTTGGTTTAATAACAGCTCTGATTTTTAATTTTATCACCCAAAATGGGCTTGTTAGTGACTACCTTAGAAGGTTTTTGTAAGGCTTATGTGAAATTATATTTTGAATTCTCTTAACATGGGCCTGTCACAGTAGCCACTTAATCAATCAAGACTATTATTGTTGTAGTGTTGGTTGGGTGGAAGTAATAGTAGCAAAGATAATAGTATTAACAATCATGCCTTTTTTTTACTATTGTTGCGGGAAAAAGCAAAACTTTTTTGCTGTTAGTCACATGGAGAATTCCAGAAACCAAAACTGCATACAACATTCTTTCTCAATAATGTACTTTTCTTTGTCAGTTAATGCTATGGCCAATCACTGTTGCATACATGAATGCATCATGACTTCTGATTAACTCTTTCCAAATAAGTTCAGTTCATATCAATAGATTAAGCTAACTCATATGTGATTAAGCCAAAACATATGTGATGTTGATTTCTGCTCTCGGTGCAGTTTTAAACTGTTAAACCCACACCAGCTGCTTTCATAAACCAGCCATTCTAATCACCCAGTATCACTCCTTGAGGCACATTAGATTATAGAAGGAATATGATAAACCAACATGAATTTTAGATTTTCAGCAGATTTATTTCAATTTCTAATCCAGCTCATTCTGAGCATTTTCAGTGATCACTCTTGGGCAAAGAGATTTAAATTAAAGAAAACTGAGTTCAGAGAATGTAACAATGAAAATTTTATGCTGACAATACCAAACTATCTCCTTTTGTTTCCAGTTATGTACAACAAAACTCCTCTAAATGATTGTCACATCATCTCCATAATTTAAATAATTCTTAAAAACCATCTTCCCTTCAGTTCAAGTGTAAACATGACCAAAAAACAAAGAAATACCTTACAACTTGTAAGTTCCTTGAGATTCCTTATAAAGAAAAAATAATTTATTTGAGTCTTAAGAGAGGGACAGTAATATATACTATCTTGGGTAAGATTTCATCCAAAAATAATACAATTAAGAATACTTACTACGTCATAAGAACTATTTTCCAAGAGCTTAACATATATTAACTCATTTAAAGCACATAGTAATTCTAAGAGATGGATGATATTATTATACACCATTTTTCCCTCATTTTTCAGATGAGAAAACTAGGGCATATGAGCTTATCTCAAGGAGACAAACTGTTGGATTTGAATCTTGGCTTTACTACTTACCAAGTACCAAGTAAGTACTACTTACTACTTGGTAAGTAGTAAAGCCAAGATTCAAATCCAACAGTTTGTCTCCTCGACCTCTCTCTCTTAATGCTTATTCTGTAATAGTTTAAAAAGTACAAAAATTAAGAATGACATTCAAGAATTTTTTTAATATAAGAGATATCAAAATGATTTTTAAATCTCATTTTATTTTTCATATATCAAAAAGGTAGCTAAAAAATCAAAGGGCTAACAGTCCCAATAACAGATGTTACAATGCCACTCTTTAACAAAGTAACTTGAGCCTATCTTAAAATTTCAACTTTTTTGTCTGATTCCTTCTTTGGTCTTCCCCCGTTTCTTTCCTACGGGGTTTTCCAGTGTCTGTTTCAACTTTCTTCCAGATTGCTACTCTTAGTTGTCATCTGTACACAAGAATTTTCAATTGCTATGGACGTATGTTGGGTTATTTTCTTCTGGAAAATTTATTATTTGATTCCTCTTAGTTTATTTCCTAGTCAGTCTTTTCTTCACTTTGTTTCAATGATCTCCTTCTCAATAAGTGTGTTTGTTTAGCTACTTTAGATTTACTGGTGAATTTTACAATGTCTAACTGAATAAGCCGGGTCTTCTTCCAGAAGTACAAGATATTGAAAGAAGAAAACATCCTCTATTTGCTACTTTCCTTATTCACTCCAAATCCAACCTCCACTCTTACCCCAATCCTATGTCAGGGAATGTTCTGATTAGAGCTTCATCTATCCTTTAAAGTGCAAACACAGGAAAAAAGAAATAATTTCTGTATTTGCATTGCCATTTTAGCCTGACTATTCAAAGATATCTGGCCAATACCTATACTTGACTCAGGAGAGAAATACTCTGGTTAAATACATACAATATTCAAAGGAAAACTAACCAAGGGAAATTTTCAATCCAAAAGAAAGGTCACAGGCTTCCCTGGTGGCGCAGTGGTTGAGAGTCCGCCTGCCGATGCAGGGGACACGGGTTCGTGCCCCGGTTCGGGAAGATCCCACGTGCCGCGGAGCAGCTGGGCCCGTGAGCCATGGCCGCTGAGCCTGTGCATCCGGAGCCTGTGCTCCGCAACAGGAGAGGCCACAAGAGTGAGAGGCCCGCGTACCACAATAAACAAAACAAAACAAAACAAAAGAAAGGTCACATCTCTAATATGTAGATCACATGAGGCTGGACATGCCTAAGTAAGAAAATGACAAGTCTTTCCTTACAATATAAAGTGACAGTATGTAAAAGCATTTACTGATTTTTATCTGTTAAATTCATTATCTTATATAATGGTCTTTCCAGGTAAATCAGGAGAGGGATGTAAAATTGCACAAATTTGTTCACAAGGTTGTAAATGTGCCAGACTAGCTGTTTTTCAGGTATCTGAGTTGACCCAACAGCTGAATGCTCACTTGTGTTAGTAAGTAATAAAATACTCATGCCTGGACCTCACTCTGGTTGAGTGCCAAACTAATTATCTATTACCTGATATTATCCAGGAGTTCTCTTTACATACTTCTGATGCAAGCAGGTAAAATACTTAATCCTTCCTCCATATATGCTAATCTGCAATTAGCCTAGATAAAAATAAAACTGAATAATAACCATAATTTTAAGGCAAATCACCCAATAAGTTCACTGACATAAGTCTTAAGGCATTGCTAGTGACCCAGTGGAATGTTTATTCTGTCATTTCTTACACTTGGAAGCAATCTGTGGAAAGAGAGGAGGGAACAAAACAACGTTAATTGACCCATCAACATGATTACTGACAAAAGAAGAAAACAGATTTTCTTATGTTGTGTTATTTCTTATTATAGAAAAAAAAAATGGTTCAAGGTTACGTAATTGGGAGTGAGGGAACCGGGAAGAGATTTGAATCACTGTGACTTATTACATTGCTTTTTTCAACCTTTATTCCACTAAATAGCTGTTTCTTTTTATACCATACTAAGTACTGCTATGTTTTAGCCATTATAAAATCACCAAGTTGAACTGTGGAAATGGCTATAACTAGAAATTATGATCTGAATGCCTATTTATTACAAATAGCACTTATGCAAAAGGAAGCAATTCTAAATCTGAATAAGCTCGTTGTTCATTTGCTTACATTACTAAACAAACATGAGCACTATCTCTTTTAAAGTTTAATAAATTTAGTAGAAAAGAGCATCTTTTCATGTGCCTGTTGGCCATCTCTATGTCTTCTTTGGAGAAATGTCTATTTAGGTCATCTGCCTTTTTTTTTTTTGGCGGTATGCGTGCCTCTCACCGTTGTGGCCTCTCCCGTTGCGGAGCACAGGCTCCGGACGCGCAGGCTCAGCGGCCATGGCTCACGACTCATAACACTTTTAACAGTAGACTTCAAGGCAGTATCTATGAGAGGCTTTGTGGTGCTTAGCTTATACTGAACAAGCCCTGAACAAACATTTATAAGATTCCCTATGGATGGGTCACTTAGTCGTAGCTCCTCATGGACCATATAAAGTGCTTACAAGCACGTGAATTTTACATCTTCCTGAATTAAGCATCTTATTTTATTTTAAACACAATATATTTTGTATTGTTTCTATTGTAAAAGTACTACTTGGTTTGTCATTAATTTTTTAATCTCTTAAATGTGTATTGATTTAATTCTAAACACCAACTCATATTACACAATACTCCATAACTCTAGACTTTCAAGTAATCCCCTTAATAATTCAGCTGAACTGAAAATTTAAATAATAAAAACAGACTTAAAGGCATTAAGAGATTGATAGAATGATAACTTAAACTTATAAAAGGGCACCAGTTTAACCAATTTACTTGGCTAGGTGGTAACTAAGAATAGAAAATATTATTTAAGATTAGTTTTAATTTGCTTTGTGAGTTGGTATCATTTTAATGCAGTTTTATCAATACAAATTTTCCTTTAGAATAGAAAAGACTGCATGTTATTGTGTAAATCCTAGTTAATTACTCTTAAAATAAATCTAAAATATCATATTTAAATTTAATTTAATAAAATTTATAGAGAAACTGTTGAAGATACATACTTGGAAGTTCATTGTGGGAGATGGCTTATGAAAAAAGTAATTATAATAATTTGGTCTTTAAGAAAATAGAAAATTATGTTCCTTTATTACTAAGTTTCAGAATGTAAATATCAGTTGTATATTAATTCACTCGTCCAAAGTTTATTGAATATCACCTCGCCTTCTGAGCCTGTGTAGGCTCTGGGGTCTCCAACAGGGAATGGAACGCAGAATAGTGTACTACACAAGTAAATTTAGGTCTGTACTCAATAGAAAAATGGCACAGGAAACATTTAAAAGTAAGCCCAACAGAGCTGGAGTTAGGAAAGAGGAAATACCTGGTTAGGGGCATCAGCCTTTCCTGGAGGAGGAAGCATTTAATCTGCAACTTGAAGGATGGTTAAGATTTCGACAGTTAAAGAGAGGAGGGCTTTCTCCGGAGTTATAATTAACAGTAAGTGCAAAGGCAGGAGGTAAAAATCTCAGGAAGTATGCAAGAAGCAGCAGCATGGGGAATCTCCTTGTCGCTGTATTGTGTATAGACTCCTACTATCCTCATACTTCTCGGATGAGATTATGGGTTGAGTGATTTCTAAGCAATGAGGAAATTTGAGAAGGTCCTTTTTTTCTTCTTTTTTCTTCTTCGTGATAAATTATTTCCCCAGTTTTTGTTTTTTTTTAAATTCTTGGAAGCGTATTAGCAAAAACCAATTACATTCTTGCTCTGCTCTGATCTATTTTCTATACAGCAGCAGCCAGAGAACTTTTTTAAAGGTAAATGTGAGGATCTCACTTCTCTGCTTAAAACTCATCAGTGTTTTCTCCTTTTACAGTTCCTGAAATAAAATAAAGTAAAATAAAATAAAGGAAAGGAAAGGAAAATAAAATTTAACAAAGTTTTATTTGACTCAGAGCCTCTGAAAAAGTTCTTTTCTCTATCAAAAAACTTTTCCTCCTCAGTTTGCCACACTAGCAATGATTTACCATCATCAGATATCAGTAAATGTCAGTTTCTCAAAAATTTCTTCCCTCATTCATTTAATTTAAATGAACTTTTCTTTTAAGTCTCTCTTATGGGGTCCCCAGTCTTTCTGTTTCCCCTTACTTATCACAACTTGTAATTGTATGTTCACATATGTGTTTACTTATATGATGACTCTGATTACCCACTCCCACATATCCTACCCAGGTAGACTAGAAGCTCCCTTAAAAAGGGCACAGTTTTAGGTTTGATTGACCATCGTAGACCCAATATGCAACATACCATCTGAAGGAAAGGTGGTTTGCAACAAACATCAGTTGAATAAATCACTTTGCATTCCTGAAATCATTTTTCATATTCTGAAACATAATCATAAAATTACATAATTTCTTTAAGTGGCATATTATGACTCCTGTTTTCATTGAAATCTAAGCCAGGATTATTACTTTCAATTAAAGGGGAAAATATTTCTTGATCATCAAACTCTCTGTCAAAGTAAATGTAACATGCTGATTTGATTAGCAATACCGTTTCTGTATTCAGCTTTACTGTCCCAAGCATCTGGGCATCCAGCACAGTGTCTTTAAAGTTATAACAGTACATTTTTTTCTTGAGTTCTGGAAATAAACACACACACACACACACACACACACACACACACACACACACTGCTATATGGAAATACACACACACACACAAAGCTATATGAATATAAAGTTTGACATTCCACTTGGTTGTTAGCCTTACGACCATAGAAAATGGCTAAAGTGAAGGACCACAGGGATGAAAATGAAAGTAGGATGAGGAAGGTAAATGCTAAGATTCTATTTTTAATATTCCTGAGTCATACTGAATTATGGAACCTGAGTAGCTGAATCTCATAGAGAGCTAGAAATCATAGAGTGTGGCAGACCAGATTTTCCAAAAATCTATCCTATCTCACATTCTCATCTTCACATAACATTTACACTGATCAAAAGGAGGACATCTATGAACCACCTCCTTGAATATGGGTGGGCTTCACACTCACTTGGAACCAACAGAATGAGACACAAGATAACCTGTGTGACTTGAGATGCTAGGTCAGAAAAGGTGGTCCTGTTTCTACATACATTCATATTGCAACAGTGCCACAGAAGGAAAGTGATTAAAATAAGAGGTGAAATCATTTCAAATCACATTCTTACATTTTTCTTTTTCTTCTATCATACCTACTTAACTAAAGAGATAAAACTTTTCCCCCTTTCTCCATCATCACTTGTCAGATTTCATCATTTAAAGGCAGCCCTTGCTTTTGAATCTTCCCAGCTGAAGCCCCAGACATTACGGAGCAGAGTCAAGCCTTCCATGCCATCACTTTTCCAAATTCCTGACCCACAGAATTCATGAGAATAATAAAATGGCTGTCATTTTACATCGCTAAATTAGGGGTGGTTTGTCAAACAGACAAATTTTATTGTTTAGCATGACATACAAATCTCTTATGATTTAAGTTACCTTTGTAGTATCATTTTTTCTTTGCTTAACTCACCTGGGTCATAAGAAGTAAAAGTAGTACTTGCTCTTTGGTTGAGGCTTCTGCTTTCATCTTTCATCTAACTTGAGCTCCCTCCTGCACAAGAGATGGAGTCTAACCCAGAAAAACAGTTCCAAAGTTACGTGCTTCTGCCTGTGGACAGGTATCATATAGCGACAGCTATGCATTTTTCTGATTCTAAGTACTTTTCAGATATATTCTCTGTGCACTACTTGAGACCATACTTTTCACCCCAGAAAATCTCAGGGCTAACGTTTGCCTGAAATAAAACGGGCTTGCTTAGCTTAGAGAGTATTGGTTCTAGTCTATCTAGCTAAACTTTCCCTTTCTGGACGGGTAGTGCTTCCTTGCCTTACATAACTCATTTTTCCATAAAAATCTAGATTATTTTAGGTTTTGTAGGCCACAGGTGACAGTGCTTATACAGGAATAACAGAACAGAAGCAAACCTGAACACTAAGCCTCCCCTTCTTTGCCAGACCCCCTCTCCAGAGGCTGACTGTGTTCAGAACTGCTCCAACCTGGCTTCCTAATTGGAACCTTGCCTTAACATGACCACTGATTTCTGTGTCCTTCTCTTCAGCCCTGGAGTCTGCAGTTTTGCCTAGTCTGATTACTTGATATATTTATCCATCCACCTATGAATATAAAAAACCATTTTGTTTCTTTACCAGAAGTGGATCCGCTTAAGGTCCCTAGATCTGTTTTTTTATCTGTGAATGAAAGAGTCAGACAACATGCCATGGTTTCTACCTCATTAGAACTCATGCACTTGGAGTCCTGAGCCAGCATGTACCCTGAGGCTACCATGCTATTAGGAAGGCAAGCCACACGGAGAGGCCAAGTATAGGCACTCTGGCTGGCAGTCTTGGTTTTCCAGTCCTCCTTGCCAAGGACCAGATACTTGAATGAATAAGCCTTCAGATGATTCCAGCTTCTACTCCTCAAAGCAGTCCTAAAAATTGAACATGATCATGACCCTTAATTTTTTTTCCGTTGAATAACATTACCTATAAGAATATTTTCCAATGATATGTGCCCGAGTCATATAGAATGATAAGCATACCAAACACAAAATTATCTGTACCATATTAAACTTGGCAGTCAGCATCATATTCAATTTGCAGGTGAATTTTTTTGCCTGGGTTCTATCTTTGTGCCTATAACTTACATTTTAGTAGCAATAAAGCAAGCTATAACATGCAATGAATAATTTTTCAGGCACAGGGAGATCGGCTCGGTGCTTTGGGACCAACTGGAGGGGTGGGATAGGGAGGGTGGGAGGGAGGGAGACGCAAGAGGGAAGAGATATGGGAACATATGAATATGTATAACTGATTCACTTTGTTATAAAGCAGAAACTAACACACCATTGTAAAGCAATTATACCCCAATAAAGATGTTAAAAATAAATAAATAAATAAATAAAATAATAAATTTTCAGTAGCTTTTATTTGAATCATAGTTTAAAGTTACTTTATTTTGGAATCATATTTTTTAAATTATGCATTGAATTTTTCATTCATAATCATTCTTAAAACTCTCTACCCACTCAGGTTGAGACATGCATCATGGAAAGGGATAACCTCAGCCAAGACAGGATCAATTATTTGTTCAGTTTTAAACTCCCCAAATCATCTTCTGAAGCTCATTTAAGGTGCAAAAATTGTGAAAGATATGGCTTCAAGCGTAAGATTTTGTTGAGAGAAAAAAATAGCATACATACTTGTATTAATCTTGTCTTTTATTTTCTAAAATTTATGACGCTTTGAAATTTGGGCCCTTGCAGATACTGCAAAGACTGTCCCTCCCAGGATTAGCTAATGCCTGGAGTTAGCCAACGACTCCCCTGAGATGTGGCTTTCATGTGCAAATCGACCAATCCAGAGGGTGTACTCTCCTACTACCTCCTTTATCAAACTCTCACAGGTTGAGCCACTATCCATCTGCCCTAGTATCACCCCAGGTCCAGGCACCAGGCAACTAGGGGCTATCCCTACACCCCAGAGCCTGTTGAAATTATTCACTCCAGCCAATCCTAAAGCTCTTTAGCCTACTTACCTTGCCTTCACCATTACTTCTCATGAAAACCACAGTGAAGTCTTTTGCCCACATTTTCCCTCATTCCTCTGTCTCCTGACCAGCTCTGGTGCTTCCCCATGTGGCCCTGCATGGCATGCCACGCCTCCTGTTTCTTGGGATCTGTGAATATAAACTTATTCCTTCATGACAGTCCTTTCCATGTCTGTGTGTCTTACCGTACATGATTGAAACAAATCTAGGGTACCTCTTAGAATAAGATTCTAGACGTCAAACTTTGGAGAACTGATCATAAGAGTTTTTACTTTGTATCACAAGGTGGACAGATTCCTTTCTCAAGCCCCACTTCAGCCTATCCAGGCAGGTCTAATGCTTCTCAAAGCTACTTTCCAAGAAAAGTGAAGGGATAAGTACAGTTAATTGGGGAATCCAGTCTGGTTGAATACTATTTTGAGCGATTTGGAGCAGTCAACTTTAAACAAAAAGAGACACTCGTTCTGTGGTTTTCAGGACAAAGCAGAGTTTCTCCTTCCCACAAATATACATGTGGCTTTTGAACCCTTATCTTCCTAGGGAGCTTGTTTTGGCTCATGAATCCCTCCCATAATTCTCTTCTGCTCAATGATTAATCAACCTTCCAAAAAATATTTTATGAACATCAAGATGAAAACAAAACAAAACACCTTTGTGTTTGAGTATTTGGGATAAGTGAGTCTTCTAAAGCACAGGACTTGGGGCAGAGCCCCCCTTGTCTGGGACTCAAGGAGGTATTGGCTCTATTAGATATTGCATCTTATGATAAATCTATATCATTTAAGACAATATAATATTGCTGAAATGATGGAACTTAAAATGCAGAAACAGACCCAGGCATTTATAAAAATTTGTTAATTGAAAATGTATGAGAAAAGGTTGTGCATTCAATAAATGGTTCTTGGACAATTACTTAGTCCCATGGAAGAAGCCCAGACCTGGGCGCCACAACTTGTGCAATGTCTCTTCTTCCACATTTTATTGATCAAAGCAAGTCACAAAGCCACCCCCAGTTCAACAGAGTGGAGAAATAGGACCTACCTTTTGAGAGAGGAGCAGCGGTGCCGTATGACACAGTGGCATGGACAGAGGGAGACTTGAGTCATTACGGGGAGAGTTGCCAGATTTAGCAAATAAAAATACAAGAAGCCCAGTTAAATTTGAATTTTAGAAAAGCAATACATTCTTAGTATAAATGAGTCCCGAATATTACACAGGATAAACATACACTAAAAAATTCATTGTTTATCTGATTCCAGATTTAACTGGGCTTCCTGTATTTTGTCTTACAGCACTAATTAATGGCCATTATTAAAATGTGTACCACAAACATGGGCTTTTAACTCATACATAAGACAGTCATATCTTGATTTAGGAAATATCAATCAATAAATATTCCTAAAAATATATTACAAAGAAACATGTTAAAGTGTATGTTTCCAGGAGTTTAGAGCTCTTTATAAATATTAACAGCTTATCAGCAGAGAACAGCAAGACCAGAAAAGTGATTTCTATTTAGCTATGCCATTATCTTTAGATGCTTGATTCCTCCATTTATCAGTTTATTAAATGTACAAGTCAGATTACCAACTCATTCACATTCATTCTCACTCTCACATCTTTCCCCAGTACGTTGAGAGAGTGAAGAACTATTCATCCAATCATAAAAGTGATGTTCCAGCATTGCTATGGTGAACAGATATTTCCAAGCACTCTCCTGGTTTATATCCAAGGATATTGTCCCTCAGGTCTCACCTTCAAGGCTGCACAGGACCTGTTCTGATCTCACTAATGAGTGGAAAAACTCAGTGCCTCTGAAGCTCCACAGTCCATCACACAGGAAACTTGTTCAATGGAGCAGAACAGCTTTCCAGGAAGATGTGATAGATTTTATATTTCTAGAAGAACATTATTCTGGCAAAAATAATACCACCTCATATTTATTTTTATCTCCAATTTCTGTACTTCTGACTTTCAGTCATGATTTTATGGAATACCTTTCGGGTGTGTAATCGTGCACTGGTTTGGGGATACTTGAAACCCTTGTCCTTAAGGAATACTATTTAATAGATGAGAAAAACATCATGAAAAGAAATACAAATATATAAAGACAACAGTATAGAAGTCATTTTTCTAACAGCTAAACAACAGGGATGGCTAATATTCAAAAAAGCTTTAGTGAAGTAGGAGGATAGTAAACTGAGATTTAATGGAGGGGATTGTGTGCCAGGCTGAGCAGGAAGAAGAAAACTGGCAGAGACTACTGGTTGTTCTGCAAGATCTAGTCTCCCCCTTTTTTCTAGTTGTATAACCCTCAGGCTTTTGCTGGGTATGTGGTCACCTGGAATAAAGACTACATTTCCCAGACTCCATTGCAACTAGGTGTGGTCCTGTGGTTAAGTTTTATCCAATGCAGTGTAAACCTGAGAATACGGTGTGTAATTTCCTGGAAAACATCCTTAGCAGGAAGGGGACTGCCTGTTTTTCAGCCTTTCCTACTTCTTTCTGGCTGAAATGCTGACAAGATGGGAGCAGCACAAGTAGCCTGCTTGAAACATGAGGTAGAAACATGAAATAGAATGCTGAGGGTGATGGAATGGCAAGACCAAAGGAATATTGGTCTCTAGCACCATGCAGTGCCATCCCGCTCACCCTAAGTGCTTACCCCCAGATTTCATTTCCATAACTTAGAAATGAACATCTATCTTATTAAAGCCCTGCCTTAGGGATTTTCTACAAAACAAAATAGTATCTACTCATTACAGATATATAGCTTAATGGGAAAATCAACTGCTTAATAGGAAATCAAAACTATGGTTACCAGAATATATTTCCGAAAAGGAGTGATCTTGTAAAACAGTCAGAAGCTTGTTATTCCCCAGGGCCATTCAGGCAAGGCGATGGGGAAAATATTCAAGACCAGCTCTAAATGAGCCTGTCATTGAAGAGACTCATTTTCAAGAAGAGATCATAGGGTCAAAAAAGAAAAGTAAGGATTGTTTGCATCGAAAGAGATCCAGCCAATTCCTACCTACAAATCGGTCTGAAAATAAGTACAAGTCAAAGTTGCAGTGAAATTAAATATAACTTCTGACCAATCTCTCTTAGCCTTTTAAAGATGGCTGTAATTGAGTTGTAGAATAGCCAGGAAAACATCTTACATGGCGCACCATTTTCCTGATTATCAGTCTGCACGATGATAAGATAATTAAGTTACGCTACTTTTAACAAAACCTAATTTTCTGGAAGTTTAACTTGTTCTTTTTCTCCCCAACTGACAAAGCCCAAAATAAACATGAAAAGTTGAGCATTACTTAGCAATTTGAACAAATAACAGTATTTATTTCAAACACAATTAATTTGCAGAAATTTCTATTACCATTATCAAGCCATTGATAGGATCTTCCAATCAAATAATTCTGTAAAGCACAGAACAGATATTCCTTAATCTTTTCATTATTTTTGATTTTTTGCTTTTAAAGTAGTATTAGTTTACTAGACTGATATTTTCAACTTCCTAGATAGTATCATGTTTTTTCTCTTTAATTTCTACCTATATTTTTCGACAAAGAATTTCACAGGCAGCTGGAAACTTTCACTCTAATACTTTATGTTATGGATTTATATTCAGGAAAGATATTTCTGTGGCTCACATTTTGGAGACCTTCCAGGTGGGAGGCCAGCGATCGCTGTTTCAGCAAACCATAGGGCAGGATGGAGCTGATCAAGGTCTTCACACTTCCTCCCATGGGCAGTGAGCAAGGTGGGCCACACTGATTCTAGTAGGACTGGGGCAGTGGCAAAACTCACTCAGTTCCATAGAATCAATAAAACGAGATGTTGAAAACAGATCCACAAGATAAACCCTTCTGTAAATATATGATTCAAATATTCCCATCTTTTTTTTTTTAACATCTTTATTGGAGTATAATTGCTCTACAATGGTGTGTCAGTTTCTGCTTTATAACAAAGTGAATCAGTTATACATATACATATGTCCCCATATCCCTTCCCTCTTGCGTCTCCCTCCCTCCCACCCTCCCTATCCCACCCCTCCAGGCGGTCACAAAGCACCGAGCTGATCTCCCTGTGCTATGCGGCTGCTTCCCACTAGCAATCTATTTTACGTTTGGTAGTGTATATATGTCCATGCCACTTCTCACTTTGTTCCAGCTTACCCTTCCCCCTCCCCGTATCCTCAAGTCCATTCTCTAGTAGATCTGCATTTTTATTCCCATCTTGTGCCTAGGTTCTTCCAACCTTTTTCTTTTTTTCTTTTTTTTTTTTCAAATTCCATATATATGTGTTAGCATACGGTATTTGTTTTTCTCTTTCTGACTTACTTCACTCTGTATGACAGTCTCTAGGTCCATCCACCTCAATACAACTAACTCAGTTTTGTTCCTTTTTATGGCTGAGTAATATTCCATTGTATATATGTGCCACATCTTCTTTATCCATTCATCTGTTGATGGACACTTAGGTTGCTTCCATGTCCTGGATATTGTATATCGAGCTGCAATGAACATTTTGGAACATGATTCTTTTTGAATTATGGTTTTCTCAGGGTATATGCCCAGTAGTGGGATTGCTGGGTCGTATGGTAGTTCTATTCTTAGTTTTTTAAGGAACCTCCATACTGTTCTCCATAGTGGCTGTATCAATTTACATTCCCACCAACAGGGCAAGAGCGTTCCCTTTTCTCCACACCCTCTCCAGAATTAATTGTTTGTAGATTTTTTGATGATGGCCATTCTGACCGGTGTGAGATGATATCTCATTGTAATTTTGATTTGCATTTCTCTAATGATTGATGATGTTGAGCACCCTTTCATGTGTTTTTTGGCAATCTGTACATCTTCTTTGGGGAAATGTCTATTTAGGTCTTCTGCCCATTTTTGGATTGAGTTGTTTGTTTTTTTGATATTGAGCTGCATGAGTCGCTTGTATGTTTTGGACATTAATCCTTTGTAAGTTGCTTCATTTGCAAATATTTTCTCCCATTCTGAGGGTTGTCCTTTCATCTTTTTTATGGTTTCCTTTGCTTTGCAAAAGCTTTTAAGTTTCATTAGGTCCCATTTGTTTATTTTTGTTTTAATTTCCATTTCTCTAGGAGGTGGGTCAAAAAGGATCTTGCTGTGATTTATATAGTAGAGTGCTCTGCCTATGTTTTCCTCTAAGAGTTTGATGGTGTCTGGTCTTATATTTAGGTCTTTAATCCCTTTTGAGTTTATTTTTGTGTGTGGTGTTAGGGAGTGTTCTAATTTCATTCTTTTACATGTAGCTGTCCACTTTTCCCAGCACCACTTATTGAAGAGGTTGTCTTTTCTCCACTGTATATTCTTGCCTCCTTTATCGAAGATAAGGTGACCATATGTACGTGGGTTTATCTCTGGGCTTTCCATGCTGTTCCATTGATCTATAGTTCTCTTTTTGTGCCAGTACCATACTGTCTTGATTACAGTAGCTTTGTAGTAGAGTCTGAAGTCAGGGCGCCTGATTCTTCCAACTCCGTTTTTCTTTCTCAAGATTGCTTTGGCTATTCGGGGTCTTTTGTGTTTCCATAGAAATTGTGAAATTTTTTGTTCTAGTTCTGTGAAAAATGCCAGTGGTAGTTTGATAGGGATTGCATTGAATCTGTAGATTGCTTTGGGTAGTATAGTCTTTTTCACAATGTTGATTCTTCCAATCCAGAAACATGGTATATCTCTCCATCTGTTGGTATCATCTTTAATTTCTTTCATCAGTGTCTTATAGTTTTCTGCATACAGGTCTTTTGTCTCCTTAGGTAGGTTTATTCGTTGATATTTTATTCTTTTTGTTGCAATCGTAAATGGGAGTGTTTTCTTAATTTCACTTTCAGATTTTTCATCACTAGTGTATAGGACTGCCAGAGATTTCTGTGCATTAATTTTGTATCCTGCTACTTTACCAAATTCATTGATTAGCTCTAGTAGTTTTCTGGTAGCATCTTTAGGATTCTCTATGTATAGTATCATGTCATCTGCAAACAGTGACAGCTTTACTTCTCTTCTGATTAGGATTCCTTTTATTTATTTTCCTTCTCTGATTGCTGTGGCTAAAAATTCCAAAACTATGTTTAATAATTGAGGTGAGAGTGGGCAACCTTGTCTTGTTCCTGATCTTAGTGGAAATGGTTTCAGTTTTTCACCATTGAGGATGATGTTGTCTGTGGTTTTGTCATATATGGCCTTTATTATGTTCAGGAAAGTTCTCTCTATGCCTACATTCAGGAGGGTTTTTATCATAAATGGGTGTTGAACTTTGTCAAAAGCTTTCTTTGCATCTATTGAGATGATCATATGGTTTTTCTCCTTCAATTTGTTAATATGGTGTATCACATTGATTGATTTGCATATATTGAAGAATCGTTGCATTCCTGGGATAAACTCCACTTGATCATGGTGTATGATCCTTTTAATGTGCTGTTGGATTCTGTTTGCTAGTATTTTGTTGAGGATTCTTGCATCTATGTTCATCAATGATATTGGCCTGTAATTTTGTTTCTTTGTGACATCTTTGTCTGGTTTTGGTATCAGAGTGATGGTGGTCTCGTAGAATGAGTTTGGGAGTGTTCCTCCCTCTGCTATATTTTGGAAGAGTTTGAGAAGGATAGGTGTTAGCTCTTCCCTAAATGTTTGATAGAATTCGCCTGTGAAGCCATCTGGTCCTGGGCTTTTGTTTGTTGGAAGATTTTTAATCACAGTCTCAATTTCAGTGCTTGTGATTGGTCTGTTCATATTTTGTACTCCTTCGTGGTCCAGTCTCAGGAGGTTGTGCTTTTCTAAGAATGTGTCCATTTCTTCCAGGTTGTCCATTTTATTGGCATAGAGTTGCTTGAGTAATTTCTCATGATCCTTTGTATTTCTGCAGTGTCAGTTGTTACTTCTCCTTTTTCATTTCTAATTCTATTGACTTGAGTCCTCTCCCTTTTTTTCTTGATGAGTCTGGCTAATGGTTTTTTAATTTTGTTTATCTTCTCCAAGAACCAGCTTTTAGTTTTATTGATCTTTGCTATTGTTTCCTTCATTTCTTTTTCATTTATTTCTGATCTGATATTTATGATTTCTTTCCTTCTGCTAACTTTGGGTTTTTTTTGTTCTTCTTTCTCTAATTGTTTTAGGTGTAAGTTTAGATTGTTTATTTGAGTTGTTTCTTGATTCTTAAGGTAAGCTTCTATAGCTATAAACTTCCCTCTTAGAACTGCTTTTGCTGCATACCATAGGTTTTGGGTCGTTGTGTTTTCATTGTCATTTGTTTCTAGGTATTTTTTGGTATCCTCTTTGATTTCTTGAGTGATCTCTTGGTTATTAAGTAGTGTGTTGTTTAGCCTCCACGTGTTTGTATTTCTTACAGATTTTTTCCTGTAATTGGTATCTAGTCTTATAGTGTTGTGGTCAGAAAAGATACTTGATACGATTTCAATTTTCTTAAATTTACCAAGGCTTGATTTGTGACCCAAGATATGATCTATCCTGGAGAATGTTCCATGAGCACTTAAGAAGAAAGTGTATTCTGTTGTTTTTGGATGGAATGTCCTATAAATATCAGTTAAGTCCATCTTGTTTAATGTATCATTTAAAGGTTGTGCTTCTTTTCATTTTGAATGATCTGTCCATTGGTGAAAGTGGGGTGTTAAAGTCCCCTACTATGATTGTGTTACTGTCGATTTCCCCTTTTATGGCGGTTAGTATTTGCCTTATGTATTGGGGTGCTCCTATGTTGGGTGCATAAATATTTATAATTGCTATATCTTATTCTTGGATTGATTCCTTGATCATTATGTAGTGTCCTTCTTTGTCTCTTGTAATAGTCTTTGTTTCAAAGTCTATTTTGTCTGATATGAGAACTGCCTCTCCAGCTTTCTTTTGATTTCCATTTGCATGGAATATCTTTTTCCAACCCCTCACTTTCAATCTGTATGTGTCCCTAGGTCTGAAGTGGGTCTCTTGTAGAGAGCATATATATGGGTCTTGTGTTTGTATCCATTCAGCCAGTCTATGTCTTTTGGTTGGAACATTTAATCCGTTTACCTTTAAGGTAATTATTGATATGTATGTTCCTATTACCATTTTCTTAATTGTTTTGGGTTTATTATTGTAGGTCTTTTCCTTCTCTTGTGTTTCCTGACTAGAGAAGTTCCTTTAGCATCTGTTGTAAAGCTGGTTTGATGGTGCTGAATTCTCTTAGCTTTTGCTTGTCTGTAAAGCTTTTAATTTCCACGTCAAATCTGAATGAGATCCTTGCCGGGTAGAGTAATCTTGGTTGTAGGTTCTTCCCTTTCATCACTTTAAGTATATCATTCCACTCCCTTCTGGCCTGTAGAGCTTCTGCTGAGAAATCAGCTGTTAACCTTATGGGAGTTCCTTTGTCTATTATTTGTCATTTTTCCCTTGCTGCTTTCAATAATTTTTCTTTGTCTTTCATTTTTGCCAATTTGATTACTATGTGTCTTGGTGTGTTTCTCCTTGGATTTATCCTGTATGGTACTCTCTGTGCTTCTGGACTTGATTAACTATTTCCTTTCCCATATTAGGGAAGTTTTCAACTTTAATCTCTTCAAATATTTTCTTAGTCCCTTTCTATTTCTCTTCTTCTTCTGGGACCCCTATAATTCAAATGTTGGTGCTTTTAATGTTGTCCCAGAGGTCTCTGAGACTCTCCTCAATTCTTTTTATTCTTTTTTCTTTATTCTCCTCTGCAGTAGTTATTCCCAGTTATCTTCCAGTAGTTATCTTCCAGGTCACTTATCCATTCTTCTGCCTCAGTTATTCTGCTATTGATTCCTTCTAGAGAATTTTTAATTTCATATATTGTGTTGTTCACCTCTGTTTGCTTGCTCTTTAGTTCTTCTATGTCCTTGTTAAACGTTTCTTGTATTTTCTCCATTCTATTTCCAAGATTTTGGATCATCTTTACTATCATTATTGTGAATTCTTTTTCAGGTAGGCTTCCTGTTTCCTCTTCATTTGTTAGGTCTGGTGGGTTTTTGCCTTGTGCTTCATCTGCTGTGTGTTTTTCTGTCTTCTCATTTTGCTTAACTTACTGTGTTTGGGGTCTCCTTTTCGCTGGCTGCAGGTTCGTAGTTCCTGTTGTTTTTGGTGTCTGTCCCCAGTGGCTAAGGTTGGTTCAGTGGTTTGTGTAGGCTTCCTCATGGAGGGGACTAGTGCCTGTTTTCTGGTGGATGAGGCTGGATCTTGTCTTTCTGGTGGGCAGGTCCACGTCTGGTGGTGTGTTTTGGGGTGTCTGTGGCCTTATTATGATTTTAGGCAGCCTCTGTGCTAATGGATGTGTTTGGGTTCCTGTCTTGCTAGTTGTTTGGCATAGGGTGTCCTGCACTGTAGCTTGCTGTTCGTTGAGTGGAGCTGGGTCTTGGTGTTAAGATGGAGATCTCTGGTAGATTTACACTGTTTGATATTATGTGGAGCTGGGAGGTCTCTTGTAGACCAGTGTCCCAAACTTGGCTCTCCCACCTCAGAGGCACAGCCCTGATGCATGGCTGGAGCACCAAGAGCCTGTCTTCCACACAGCTCAGCAAATATTCCCAACTTAATATGAAGTCTGGTATTAAAATCTGTTGAGGCTAACATTGTTTTTAGAGGGTGGTGAGGTAAAATAATAAACCAAATAGAGGACTCTAAGATACCCAAATATTCATATATTTTTATATATCTATTTATAGAACACCTGTTCAAGGTGTTCTGGAAAACAGCATCTCTGTTTTCTCACCATCTCCACTTGCTCAAATCACTCTTGAGGGCAATCAATAATGGCTTAGTTTATCAGTTCTTGTTTAACATGACCTTTCTGCAGCCTCTGACAATGATGGATTATCCCTACTTCCAGAAAAATCTCTTCTGTCTTGGCTTCTGTAGAACTATTTTCTGTTTGTTTATTTCTTACCTTTCTGAGCAATCCTTCTAAGTCTGCTTTGCTGGCAGTCCCTGAAGTGTTAATGGTCCCCAGGGTCTTGATCATAGCATTGTCATGTACGCTGATTTCCCATGGTTCAAGCGCTACTCATCTGTTAAAGAGTTCCAATTCTTGGACTTTCCTGGTGGCACACTGGTTGAGAGTCCGCCTGCCGATGCAGGGGAAACGGGTTCGTGCCCCGGTCCGGGAGGATCCCACATGCCGCGGAGTGGCTGGGCCCGTGAGCCATGGCCGCTGAGCCTGCACTTCCGGAACCTGTGCTCCGCAACGGGAGAAGCCACAACAGTGAGAGGCCTGCGTACCAAAAAAAAAAAAAAAAAAAAAAAAAAAAAGAATTCCAATTCTTGATATTATCAGTCTCAGCATACACTTCCAAGATTCATTGCTATAATATCTGTTGTATTCGGGATTTTTTTCACTTGAACACCCCAAAGAAACCAAATCTGTTCAAAGCCAGACTTATTTCCTAAATCTCTTCCCTCCCTCACTCCATCTTCGTCCAGCCACAAAATCCTATATATTCTACAGGCTAAATATCCATATCCATCATTTTCTCTTCTCTCCATTTTCACTGATTCTTATTCAGCAGTCAGCTGGACCACTGCAAAGATTAAAAGAGGAAACAAACAAAAACCTTCTAAATAGCTCTCCTGCTTTTAATTTCATACCATTTCCATTATACAACAGATTATGTGATCCTTCTGAAATGTCTAATATGGTCACTTTCCTATGTGAAATCTTACAATGGCTTTCCTTCACCTGTAGGTCAACATCCATATGCCTCGAGGGTACAAGATGCCATTTGTATTCTGAATTCATCTTCATTTCTGGGTTCATCTACCACTCTTCCCACACTCACCCATACTTCAGCCTCCTTGAACTCTTATGTTCACTACGTGTACTACAGTCTCTCTTTCCTCTGTGCCTTTGCACATGCTGTTATCACTGATGGAAAATTTCTCCCTTCTTTTTCTCCTTGGAAAATTCCTCTTTGAAAATACCCTTTGTTCTATGGCTATGTCATAGCCTCTTCTCCTGTGCAGTATGAGATATCCTCTTTCTTGAGTTCCTTTGCATTTTGTACATGTTTTCATTGCAGCAATTTACACAATGATTTGGAAGCACTTCTTTACATGTACATGTTTGCTTTATGAGGAAAGGAACCATGTCTTATTCAGTTTTCTGTGACCGACACCAGGCATACTGCCTGGTGCTCAAAAGATGTTTGCTTTATTAATATTAAGCAGAGAAGGGGGTATTCAGATAAAAAACATATGGTCCTTGATTTCAAGGAAATATGTTAAATATCTAAAGATGTATCATGGAAAAAGTATAAAATAGATTTGCTTTTATTCCACCAGAGAATAGAACTAGTAAAATTTACAAAGAAGCAAATTTTTGTTTAATAAAATAAAGAACTCTCTAATTCTTGGAATTATCCAGCAACCAAACAGGAAGTTCCAAGAGTTAGTAAGTTTCCCATTACTAGATTCAAGCTGAAACTAAATGGTCTAATCAACCAGAAGGAGGGCTGTATTCAATATTTGTAACGGATGAGGGCTTAGACCTCTGTAAATCTGATGTCACTCTGTGGGGAAAAAAAAAAAAAGACATGTTTTGAATGATTCTGAAATAGTTTTTGAGGAAATAAGATTATTTGATATCTCTGCTGTGATTCTGTATTTTTAAATATTAAATTTAATTTAAGTTCAGTGTGCTTATAATGAGTTCACTGAAATTTTATTCCACAATATTCTGGGAAAGCACAACTAGAGACATTGTACTGGAGTTATCTGGGGGAAAGCAATAAATATCTACTTAGGAAACATGGACATAGGAGTCAGACAAACGGAGGTCAGATAGCACCTTTGTTACCAATAAAGATGAACAGCTTTGTTACTGATAAGCTGCATTCTTCTGCAGGCCTAATAAATAACACTGCATGAAAGATACTCAAACCCCACCCCCCAAAAGATGCAAGCTTCCCCTGTGGTGCTGCCAGAGGGTAAAGAGCAGAGCAGCAGAAATAACGTGAGGACCCAGAAAACAATAAGCCAGGCCTGCTTTGTTCCTTCCCCATTTTCAACCATCAGCGGAGGGGAGTGAGTGAGGGGGTGGAGAGAAGCTAGATATGCTTCTTTTACAAATGCTTCTAGAGAGCTGAGAGGAATGCTGGTCCTCTCTATGAAGAGGAAATGAAGGCCAGGAGAGAAGAGTCTTAATAACATCTCAATACGAAAAGCTTCAGAAAGCGCTAAACTAAAAGGAAAACAGGGCAGAAAGTCTGATGTGTCTGAAATATTTTCACACTTAAAGTTTATTAAGGCAATGAAACTTCTGCATAGTTTAATATGGTTACAGAGACCTGGACGTCAGGCATTTTGAACTAGTTAATAATAACCAAGTGATTTAGGGAATTATTCGTTAACCATTAATAAATACCCACCCCACCCCACCCCCCAGATCCCTCATCTTTGGTTGATTTCCAACAGTTGTATCTCAGAGGCCTTGGCACTTGATAATAAGCATTTATGCCCATAATGTAAGGACCAAAAATATTTTGCTTCTGGGTCATTAAACTTTTTAGAATAATAAGCCATTCCCTCCCAGCCTCTCTCTTTGGTAGAACGCCATCCAGGAATGTGTTCCCTATCGGAATTCATGGGGGAAATAAAGCAGTGCTCTTATTAAGGAAATCCATTTCCTCCAAAAGGATAAAGTATGACAAGGACTGTTTTTCCAACTTAATGTAAATTTCATAACATCAGCAGTACGCTGTGCAAACTGCCAAATGGAAAGGCTGTCGCACACCCTATCCAGAGGATATACGGGCTCAGAAAGGACAGGATTACGTGCCCGCAGAGAGGCACATCCCCCCCCCGCCACCCCCCAGCTCTCTAAGCTCTGTACGGGTGAATCTACTCCTATCTCTTGAAGGCTTAGCCTTTATTAGATACCTTCTTTCAGGACAGCTAAAACGATGAGAGGTTTGGGGGTTATTTTTCTTTCCTGTCGCTTTCTCTTCACAGATACAGCACCAGTGATTGAAAAGCCTGGCCTGCAAATCCGACAGTTCAACTTATCTAGGTCTATCTCGAAGTACAAGGTCAACATTATCTCAGCCTGCATCCTGTGTAATTATAGTGTTTGGCTGGCATTGCTGAACAGGGGCTGAAATCCATCAGGTTCTAGTTAATCTGCCTTGAGTAACCACAGCTGGTTGGCCGGAAGAAAATAATTATGAAATAACTTGTGTGTCTTAATAATAAAGATTACTGATATGCAGGGCAAGATGGATCTAAGGTTAACCTTTTCCTCTATATGAAGGCTCTGTATCATGTGAGGCAAAGGAATTCTACTGTAAAGTCTTCTCAGTTTCATATTTTGTGCCTCCTCCTTTCTTTTCACCCTTACCTAATTTCCCACCAGTCCTGAATTTTTATTACTCTTCAGTAAAACACACACATTAACGTTTTGGATGTTTTCCAAACAGACCAAACTAGAAATTTAATGGACATGAGATCAGCTTCCTTCTTTTTAATTAGGCTTCAAACTTAATCTTGTCTTGTTTTATTAAGAATCAGTTTACCTTTCTAATGTTGAGGCTATGAGTTATTCACACTACAGACAGGATGATGATGAATTTACGTGGTGATATTAGGTAATATGTCTAGAGATGTGTGGCACGGTGCAAGCGGTGTATTCAACACATGAAACAGACTTGTAGGTGGGGGGAAACTCCCCGTCACTATCTGTACAACATGAACAAATTAAGCACACTCCCAATCCAATAATTTTGACCTCTTCCAACAATAAAAGATGATCATAAAATGATTTATTTGACAACTGTGGAAAGCCTGAGGGAGTGGTGTGGTGGTTAAGAGCATAGATTCCAGAGTCATACCCAGCCCTGCCACTCACTAGCTGTGTGACTTTGGGCAAATTACTTAACGCCTCTGTGCCTAAGCTTTCTCAAATTTAAAATGGAGACGATAATAATAATAGCTGTCTCGTGGTTATCATTAGAATTAAATGAGTTAACATATCTAAAGCACTTAGGACAGTGCTTAGCATTTAATAAGCATGGTAAGTGTTCACTGTTGATAAAATTAAAACAGTTAAAGAAACAGGACTGGCTGGATCGTGATCCTGTTGGATAGTTAGTAAGAAGGGCTTGTAAGATCTTTAGCTTTAAATTCTTGTGCTTGATATTTGACTTCAGGCTATTAACATTCAACCGGAGGCTCATAAATAAGATGAACTATGGTTAAACCCATCATGTTAATGTGTCTACTCATAAGAAAATAAGAATGCACATAAAAATGGTATGTCGTGGATTTCATTTGGCAGGCTAGGATGAGAGCAAGAGAGGACAAGGGAAGATGATTTGCTAGAGGCTGACAAGTCTGGACACGGTGGCTCCCAGGCTCTTCCTTATTCCACCGCTGTCATTGCCCTTAGAGCACATGACTGGGATGACTGTGGAAGTTCCTCCTACAAAGGAACTCATTTTAGTTTCTGGGTTTCCAAGTCCACCCTCGGCACTCATGCCTTGCCTCTTGCACTGACTTTTCTTTCTTCATAATTACATCTCTAATGTAAATGCATCCAGCAGTGATCCTTAATTACATACCTACTGCAGATTCCTACCAAGTCCCCTTTGTCAATGTTTAAGTCAATTGATTAATACTAAACAAAACTAATACATAGAGACATAAGAAAATCATCAGTGGGGGCTTTGGGGTGAAAAGACATGCTGAGGAATATGTATTTTGAATAATTTCTCTTCTTTTTTTGCATGCTTTTAAATTTTGGAAATTCCTTTTTAACCAACTTACAATAGCTCTTTTTAATTCTTATGACTCTTATCTGACTTTCTAAAAGTTAACAAAGGAAGAACTTTCAGGACAGACTCTAGATGTCCTTTGTGTGTTTGTTTATAAGATTTCAAGACATTATACTCACATTTATGTATTTTCGTTGATCTTGCAATATCTTCCTTTATTTTAGCTGAAGATAACACATAAAAGTCAACAAAACATGTCAAAACACATAGCTACCAAATGTAAAATAGATAGCTAGTGGGAAGCAGCCGCATAGAACAGGGAGATCAGCTCGGTGCTTTGTGACCACCTAGAGGGGTGGGATAGGGAGGGTGGGAGGGAGGGAGACCCAAGAGGGAAGAGATATGGGAACATATGTATATGTATAACTGATTCACTTTGTTATAAAGCAGAAACTAACACACCATTGTAGAGCAATTAGACTCCAATAAAGATGTAAAAAATTTAAAAAATTAACAAAAAATAAGATCTTCTTTATATACCAAAAAAGTCAGCAATTCATTTGAGGGTCATTATGATGTATTTTATAATCTAAATGAATTTCTGCCTAAGTACCTATTTCTCACCATAGTAAATCTGCATAGCTCTTGTTAATGTCAAGGAAACTTATTCAAGTGTCCTAATGGAAAGATGATTTGAGAATAAATGTATTTTAAAAAGTGACTACCACTGTCAATTGAAAGAAAAGAAAAACTTTCACTTGTTAAAGTTTGATACTTGGGGTGGGACTGGGGAGGAATGCCTGGATTTCAGTTGTTAAGAAGAGACTTTTTTCGGCATCATCTTTTCAGACGGAGTTTATAATGGTGGGTTTTAAGATCTCCTTTTCCTCCTGAATTTTGTCTCTAAATGTAAGGAAAAGAATACATGAAATTAAATCACTTAGTAAAATATTTAAAAGTCAAACTATTTTAAACATACCATTATGAAAATAGAACTTTCATAAGATCCTCACTTTCTGTCTTTTTTTTTTTTTTTGCAGTGGTCTTTTTTTTTTCTTTAATAGTATTCAGTGCTGCTTGTGTTTCCATTCCTATAGCAAGCTTCCCTAACATCTGTTTTCCATTTTTCTTTAATTTCCACTCATGACCTTTGGCCTATTCTCTGTGTTTGGAAAAAAACAGTAATTAAAGTTGACATTATCTCTATGCCTTCTCCAAACTGCATACATTCAAATTTTTAGCCTGCCTTATAGCTAATCACAGGCTTTCTAACCACAGAATCAACTTTTCTATTGTTTAGGAGGAAGTTTCATAATGTTCAAAACTGGGATCTGCAACCCTGGAGTCTGGGGTTCTGGGGTGCTGCCAGGGCTTTCAGAGCACGAGAATATTTGTTCTAGATCTGTGGCCACTGTGAAAATTGCTCTGACCTAGTCCAGTGTTCTAGAAAATCCCCAAAGCATGACACATGTGGAGTTTTTTTATAATTATAGCATTTGGTTTTTCACATGAGACTGAAAAATGTGATACTAATATATTATGAGAATTATATTGTACATGTCTGAAAAAATATTAGGTAAATGAGCAGGTACTTAATGATCATGCTTAAGAAGCTAAATTATTCACCCAAAGTAATGAGATAGAGAGAAATTGAATGATGTACTAATGCAGACTATACATTAAAACACAGAAAGCCCGAGCTATACAGAACCCCTGAGTAACAAATATTCTGAATAAATGGGTAAATAGGTGAGGATTACCCAAAGGAGCCCTCCATTTTTTAATGATGCTGGATGTAACATAATATACCTCCTTCTGGTAAGTGAGTTACAACTTACATGCAAAAAAGTACATAGATCTTATGTATACAACTGGGTGGATTATCCACATGTATATGCCTGTCCATGCCTTTTTTTTTTTTTTGCGGTACGCAGGCCTCTCACTGTTGTGGCCTCTCCCGTTGCGGAGCGCAGGCTCCGGACGCGCAGGCTCAGCGGCCCTGTCCTATGTCTTCTTAAACAAAATATGCCTTAAAAAGATTATAGTTTTCTTGATATCCCAGGCTCAGAAATTATTGTGTTTAAATACATAATGCCTTCAGAGTCTAGTGATATGACTTGAACTCTTTGCCCCTCCATTAAAATATGGTTGTACTTTGGTTCTTTTTGTCTCCGGTAGGTTTTCTGCCTCTTTTTAAATTTTCACTTAGGTATCTTTATATACCTGGACCTAATGTGGAGTCAAATAAAATGTTCAACAGAAGTTTATAGTGGGCTTCCCTGGTGGTGCAGTGGTTGAGAGTCCGCCTGCCGATGCGGGGGACACGGGTTCGTGCCCCGGTCCGGGAAGATCCCACATGCCGCGGAGCGGCTGGGCCCGTGAGCCATGGCCGCTGGGCCTGCGCGTCCGGAGCCTGTGCTCCGCAACGGGAGAGGCCACAACAGTGAGAGGCCCGCGTACCGCAAAAAAAAAAAATAAAAAGTTTATAATAAAAGTTTATAGTAACAAATTGACAATAGGACGTCCAGCCTTGAGGGCGTTGTATGCCTAGTGAAAGTGAATAACATCGAGTATTTTTATCCTAAAGAAACAAATATTAGTAATGTTAATGAGTTTTTAGGGGTTGCAAAATATCTTGCTCATTCAAACTGGGGTAAGACTTGCTACATTAACGTTTTGTAAGTTCAACTGACTATAGATCTGCTGTACTACTGATAGGATCTTGAGTTACAACAACACCTAGAAAGACTCAGTCACTCCAAACCTAATAGAGACCCCAAGATGATCGGTTAAGACCGGTGAAGTCACACTACAGAACGAGACAAGTCCTATGAAACACTCTTCCACAAACAGCCTGCTTCTGCAATATAGAGGTTACACACAGGCTGTTTATGTGTTTGAAAGCTTCAGAGGCACTTAGCTTTCTCATGTTCAGAACTGGCCGAGATTATTCTGCACAATCTTAAAGAGTTTCTTTGATTTTTACAACAAATATGCTCAACTGGAAGGAGTTGGAAGGAACACACCACTGTCTCAAGGCAGTTTGTCAAGTAAAGCATGAGATTCCAAGACTGTCAACCACCCCTCCAAGGGACCCATGTCACCCTCCCCTTCACCCCCTGGGTGTGCTGCTCATGCGAATACTTCAGAGGCGTAAAAGTAATTGAGAACCCTTGACCTTCAGTTTCCAATTTGGTAAAGGTAATCCTACACAGGATTTATACAAAGTCCAAAAAAGCAGCATTCCCTGAGAAGCAGAAACCACAGATAAGTAGATCAATAATTATTACTCAAAGCTCACTGCAGAGAGAGCTCTATGCTCTCACCCAAGACAGATGACTGCAGGCTGCCCTCTGTGCTCCCGCTCAGCCCAACCTTGCCTCAACCTGCAAGGCCTACTTCATTAGAAGCAGAACTAACAAAATTTACAGCTTTTCTGCTCTTTTTGCCATTAGCAACTAATTTTATTTATTTATTTTTTTTTTTGCGGTATGCGGGCCTCTCACTGTTGTGGCCTCTCCCGTTGCAGAGCACAGGCTCCGGATGCGCAGGTTCAGCGGCCATGGCTCACGGGCCCAGACGCTCCGCGGCATGTGGGATCTTCCCGGACCGGGGCACGAACCCGTGTCCCCTGCATCGGCAGGCGGACTCTCAACCACTGCGCCACCAGGGAAGCCCATACAAGTCTTTTTTAAAGAGTGAATGACTTCCTGTTTATCTCTACGAAATGCTTTTGATACAGATTTTGCTACATATTTCAACATCAAACAGCGCATTACCCTGGAAGAAGCGCCATTTTAGAGGATAAGATACAAAATGTTCTGGGAAGACAAAGGTGAGCCTAGAACAAAAAGGTGGACATCTGATTTCTGTTATTTTTATAATTTAGGATCATTTAAATTAATTATTTACTTGTAACATTGCCTGGGTCTCTGGATCTTTTTCTCCAAACATGCTCTCAGACAATTCTTTGAAGTTACAATTTTTATAAATCTATTTCTGCTTTTCTCTCCTTATGGAACAATAAGAAAGTAACCAAAGTGTTTTCCATGATGTAGAGAAGTCCATAAATAAATCAGAAACCTTAACAAAGGCTAGATATTTCTGTTCACCATCTTGCTTGAAATGAGGAATTTATTTTTGGTCGACTCTGTATTTTTCTCTTGTGTGTCATAAGAGTGATTGTCAAAGTAATAAAAGAGGATCTTTTCTTGACACCAGAAATATGAAATGTAAGCTATAAATTATTTTATCTGGCTAACCATTTGTACAAATCTTTCTTTAAATGTGATTAAATCCATTTTAGTATCTGGTACATATGACCCTTCACTCTTCCTTTCTAAGTTCCTTAGTTTCTTTTTGAATATGCTGTATTCTCCACTACAAAGTTTGTGTATCCAGTGTTTATTCCAACTTTCTTTTAAAACAAATCAGTCTTGGCATCACGCAGGCATACTTTCAATGTTTGTTTCCTCTTCGTTCTTAAAATAAAGGTTCAAAAACAATTCCAAAAGAGCCAGGGATCTCTCAATTCTCTGCACACCTAAAGCACTTTTTAAAACCATTGTCCAGTAGAAAACACTATTTTCTGGAGGCCCAATTTACACACCTCCCCAGATGGGACTATTCACATCTGCCCCCTGCTTGCCTCTGCCACTTGCTCTGCTTCCTCAGCGTTGAAAGCCTGGACACCCGGACCAGCATCACCTCATCTTCCAGCAGAATGGTCTCCTTTGCACCTGGACAGTTGGAAGCAAACAATCCCCAGCACCTAAGTCCTACCCAGCGGTGCTCACGGAGATTCTGGCTGACCTGAGGGACTGCACAGAAGGGCTGGAGGACAGACCTGGGGGTGCAGGGAATTCAAGAAACAGAAGGAGAGGGAGGGAGGGGAAAGATGAGCTGGCAAATTCTCGGTTATGCCTTCCCCCCCAGCTATTTCAGCGCACGGCATGCCGTGTTACTTCTCCAGAAACACCCTATTTATTCCGTCTTTCCTTGGTAAGCCCTGGCCAACACAGTAATGTAGCATTTCTATTTAGTTTTCCTCCTTCTCTGACTCACATCCATTTTTCCCCTCCTCCTCGCTTCCCTCGGGATTATACTCCTCTAAGAAAACATTAGCAGGTAAGCTCCACCACAGGCTCTCTTTTCCCGGGAACTGGGGCTTAAATGCCATTTTTACTATATTTGTTAAGGTTTAAATGTCTCTGTATCCTTCACAGCACCTGGTATCATACAAAACACCTAGCAGGTGCTAAATAATACTTACATTTCTGCTGGTAGATAAGCTAGTTTTTTGGGTTTTTTTTTTTGCGGTATGTGGACCTCTCACTGTTGGGGCCTCTCCCATTGCAGAGCACAGGCTCCGGACGCGCAGGCTCAGCAGCCATGGCTCACGGGCCCAGCCGCTCCGCGGCATGTGGGATCTTCCCGGACCGGGGCACGAACCCGTGTCCCCTGCATCAGCAGGCGGACTCTCAACCACTGCGCCACCAGGGAAGCCCAAGCTAGTTTTTTTTTTTTTTTTTTAAAGAAAATAATATGTTTCTAAACATCTAATGGATACCTCCAAACAGAGGCTTGTTTTTTATCATTTATCTTTATAAAAAGTATAAGTATTTGCATTAAAGTATTATTTATCAGGCAGTCCCCATCAGGTAACATTTAAAAGCTATGTTCGACCTATTTTCAGAATGACAGGAGTGATATTTGTAGTTTCAAAGCAGAAACATCCACTTATAAAACCTCCATTCTTAATTCATGGTTGTTAATAAATTTTCCATGCCACTTCCCCCAAACTAGAAAAATGTTGAACTAGAATTAAATGATTACAAGGCATTTGTGAATCTACATAGAGTGTCTTTTTATAGAACTTTTTTTTAGTGAGGGTTCAATCATCAACATCTGTCTTTATAAAAATGCCAAAATACAAATTCCTTCACCCCGTGCTAATTCTCATTCCCTGGATTTGACTTACATTAGTTCTCCAGAAACAAACAAACAAAAAACTGTAGACAAAGTTTCTTTCAGTTCAATATCCAAATATTTTTATTGATATATCTCTTTAATCCTGGTTTTTATTTTACTTTTTCAAAGATGGGACCTGAGATTCAGAAATTGCTCAAAGCTACACAGCATAGAGTGGCAATAATAGAACATAAGGAGTCTACATTCTGAAAGCTGCTTGTTTATCAGGCCAGATAAGATCCCATTTAAACACCTGGTGCTCTTTCAGAAGTAAAGCTTCTGCAGATGTGGTGCTGGCCTACCCCTTCTCCCTGTGGAGAGTAGATTCTAGGTGTCTCTACAGTTAAGACACTCTCAGACCTTTGGATTCTAAAGGTATCATGGGACCACTCAATATATGAGGAGGAAACAGGAATCAAGAGTTATCTGCTCTCAGGGCTTCCCTGGTGGCACAGTGGTTGAGAGTCCGCCTGCCGATGCAGGGGACATGGGTTCGTGCCCCGGTCCGGGGAAATTCCACATGCTGCGGAGCGGCTGGGCCCGTGAGCCATGGCCGCTGAGCCTGCGCATCCGGAGCCTGTGCTCCGCAACGGGAGAGGCCACAACAGTGAGAGGCCCGCGTACAGCAAAAAAAAAAAAAAAAAAGTTATCTGCTCTGTAATTACAGTGGATCTCCTGAGAGCTTTCCCATAATGCTAACAGTTTTGATGCTAGACAGTCAAAATAGAGGATCTTGACTTGTATGTGTGAGGCAAGCACAACTGGTTAACTGTGATAGCACATTATAGAATTGATATTAATAGCATCATATATAAATTTACTAAAACCTTAGATGGAAATTCATTTTCATGTAACCCCACACATGTGTCATGTCAGTGGTAATTCCAATGCATTCGTGTTAGCTGAGGGTTTTTCTACCATCTCACTCCCTTCACATACCTAAAAGACTGGAGAGCACACCTCAAGGGCACGATGACTGGAAATTAAGGGGGAAATTCTTATTACAGAAGTCAATTTAATCATTTAAATCAATTCAGTACAAGGTAAAAAGTTATTGAAGATATATTTGGAACAGGAGAAAAATAACCTGGGAGCTTCACTCGGGAAATGAGTTTGGTGTTGTATGTATTAGGAAGAGAGTAGGAGTGAGAAGATGATTTAAGATGCTACTACTGCATCTGTCCATACACCGTGGACTAGAAGCACGGGATGGATGCAAGGGATAGTAGAGTACAGAAGCTCTATGACTAGGTTCCTCTTTTTTTCCATTCTGTTACCGACCAGGGTTCATGGCCTTCCCCAGTCAATAGAAATTGACTAGTGGCCAGACAAGAAATTCAGGCAAGGCTTTATTGGGGCCCCTGCTGCAGCAGGGGGGAGCGAGAACAAACAACAGGTTCCCTTGCTTACTCACTCCCTGAGCGGGGGCAAGCTTGTTCCTTATATGGGGTGAGGGTAGGGGTATCTCCAGAGGGGTGGCTTAGGTGTTTGCCCACCCCATAGGTGGTGGTGTGTGCAGGGGGCATGCGTAGTACCCTGCTTTTGCTTCCAACACCCTGTTTTTGCTCCAGGCTCTTCAAAAGTGGCAGTTGGGTTTTTTGGTCCCTTTGTATCTTTTGGGTTCAGAATTTGTCCCAACTGCTCATGCATGCAGTTATTTTTAGTCCTGTACAGTTTCTCTGTATTCTGTTGCTCAAGGAGAGGTGTGTCCAGGTGCAAGCATTGCAGCACTGCCACAAATGGTCCCAGGTCCCGGCAAAGGGTCCCAGGTCCCAGCCTGTCTCAATTCCACCTCCTCACATCTTCCCAAACTAAAACAAGAGTAAGAAGCCACGCGGACTGCTGGCAGTGGTCCTCACTATTCCTAAGGCAAGAGCCAGACCTGCAGCCTCTTATGTGAAGTTCTACTCAATCCAGTTTGAGTTACAGTTGCTCTAGGGAAGATTAAGCTTTCTGACTATTTTTAAAATAATAAAAAAATAAATAAATAAAAGAGTTAGCTATAAATTCTAGGTTTTAGAATTTTAAATTTGAGACCTAATGCTAAGACTCTCATACTTCCCCAATTTTTTATCTAGTCTTTAACATAATAGTGATACAGAGATATCTGTACTGTATTTGGTTACGGGTGGTGGTTATTTGGAGTGCGGGTGGGCACACGTGCATGCTGCATCACTGATTTTACCATGAGTTAAAATTCAATCTGTTCCTTCCTATTTCCCACATCTTCTCATATTAAAAAGTGCTTAAATGACATTTTAAAATAATTTTCAGGTTTTGTGTTACTCCTGTTATTAGAAAACCTTATTACATATTTTTGTCACCTTTTGTAATTCTTAGTAGCAATGAAGTCTCCATTACATTCTTCCCTGCTGCCTAAACCTTGGTTTATTTAATAGATGCTGGACATCAAAGTGTAACTAATGGGCCATAAGACAATTTTATCACCTTCACGGACTGATTACTAAAATGGCCTTTATTTAATTCTCTGAGGACTGATCTCCAAGAAAATTACAACCTGGTGACAAAATGAACAGAAAACTCAATGTTAAGCCCCCATTGTAACAGAGTAGCAAATAGTGGCCACTTGGATGGTAATAGTAAATATGAATCAAATTAGTACCTATCCAGTTCAATTATCATAACATTTGCTTAAAACCTGCTTTCTTCCTATAAAATTGAACCGTTTGGGCTTCCCTGGCGCGCAGTGGTTGAGAGTCCGCCTGCCGATGCAGGGCACGCGGGTTCGTGCCCCGGTCCGGGAAGATCCCACGTGCCGCGGAGCAGCTGGCCCCGTGAGCCATGGCCGCTGAGCCTGCGCGTCCGGAGCCTGTGCTCCGCGACGGGAGAGGCCACAACAGTGAGAGGCCCGCGTAGCGCAAAAAAAAAAAAAAGATAATAAGTCATCCTTGTACATATTCAACAGAAGGGACACAACTGAACACATCCAACTTATTCATAGCTGTGGAGGATTGCTTTTTGTAGGATTCTTAACATGTGTTTGCTGCCCTGTTTGGGAGTATTCAGTTCTGCTATAGAAGTCAAAAAAAAACTGGAATGGATAAAACTCATAAGAAATGTCAGAAAGTAAGTCAGTCAGTAAAACATATTAAATATGGGTGGCATAAATGGAATATATGGTGTTTAACATAAATAAAAACAATGAAACAAATGAGAGTTTTATTTTGAGATAGAAAGGCATGGAAAGACCAAGAAAGCCTTAAATATTCATAAGGTACAGCTCATGCTGCCTCGGTGACAGCTATGGTATCATGGGTGCAGCCACCCATTCATTCCCCAGATGTGCTCTACTTGTGGAATGCAGGTAAAAGCTACAGATGTGCAGTGAGCTACAACCATGGCCAGATGCTGACCAGCTCCCCCGCTCTTGCATCTCTCTGATAGAAAAGTGTGCGTTGGCTGAAGGCACCTTTCAGTTGCCAAGGCCCCTTGCTTCACTTCCTGGATGAGTTTCCAATGGCTGCCATAACAAATTGCCCCAAACTTAGTGACTTAAACCACAATAATTAATTATCTTACAGTACTGTGGGTTGCAAGTCGGACATGGATTTCACTGGGCAAAAATCACGGTGTCAGCTGGGCTGCTTTCCTTTCTGAAGGCTTTACAAGAGAAACCATTTTCTTGCCTTTTCTAGCTCCTCGAGTTCACTGGCATTCTGTACCCAGTGGTCCCTTGCTTCATCTTCAAAGTCCTCAACAATCACACCTTTATGACCCTACATTCATCCTCCCATCTGCCTCTGACTATAGCCAGGAAATGTACTCCAGTGTTTAAGCACACGTTTGATCAGATTAGATTCATCTAAATAATCCAGTATCATCTCCCCACCTCAAGGTCCTTAACACAGTCATATCTGCAAAATCCCTTTTGCTATGTAAGACAATATATTGGTAGCTTCTGGGAATTAGTGCGTGAACATCCTTGGGGGCTATTCTGTCTACCACACCTGCTATAACCACACTACCAGTGGGCCATAGCTTGTGAACATGACATAACCTAGGACTTGGGTAGGATGGGCCTTCCATTTGCTTGCTCCCTATTCCAAGTGTGTCAGTTTAGTCAGTCCCTTTTCCTTTGCTATCGCTGTATATTTGTAATTTATTTAGTAAACACAGTGATTCAAGCATCTACATTTGGTATGTCTTTCTCTTTCATGAGCTCTGGAATGACCTGCCTGAGAGTGCACGCGGAGGATACCCTGGAATCAGAGTAACTCTCCAGATGACAGGATCTCAGTCTTAGTTGGTCCCCAGCTGGAGCCTCTCAAACCCCACAACCTCATATAGGTAAATCATGATTAATCTCAAATGAGAAAATAAATAATTGGTCATTTATCTTTCCTGGAATAAAACAAGTCTATTTCTGAAAGAGTAGATCAAGTCAATCAAAAAGAAACGTAGGAAGCTGAGTAGGAAGAAGTAGATATAGGAAGGGAAATCGTTTTATCTCGATAGAAACTAGAAACCATAAGAGGCATACTGCTTGGATTACCAAGAATTACGACTTTAATCTAAGTAGAAATTGAACGTCAAAGAGGGAATAATTTGTGGTAGACAAGAAAGGCCAGCTTCAAAGCAGGAAGAGTTTAAAACTAGAAAAATAATTCTGATTTTTTTAGTAGGGCAGGCCAAAAAGACCTGACTTACACATACTCTTGGCCTGAAAGATGCAATAACGTTCTTTGTGTCCTAGGTTTCTTAATTTTATTTTTTAAGCTGGACCCTGTATCCATTTGAGGCACCCAATATTCATCTATCTGCATTAATGCAACAAACATTTACTTGGCACCTGTTATATGCAAAGCGTTTTGCTAGGTGCCTTAAGCCTGGCTTTTGGAAAACAAAAATTGAAACTAATGACTATAGTGTATAAAATGTTGCAAGATCTGGCTCTTGTCAACCCTTCCAGCTTCTCATTTCAGCCTTCCCCTTGCTCAGCCACAATGTCAGCCTTCCTGCCGTTCAGCACCCCAAGTTATCTCCACTCTCAAGGTCTTTGCTATTGCTTCTTCCGGAATGCTCTTTTCCAACTCTGTTCCAGGTTGGCTGTTCCCCGTGTTCGGTGTTTGTTCATATGTCACTCCAGAGATGTCTGTCCCACCCCAGCTGTGTTCTGTGGGATTACTTCTTCCATAGCACTGGTTACCACCTGCAATTACCTTGTCTATTTGTTTACTTGGAGTTATTTCATCTGTTTCCTTGTTTCTGTGTACTAGAATGCAAGCTCCATGAGACAGGTATTTTGTCTGTGTTCTCACCACTGTGTCACCAACACCCAGCACTCACTGTTTTGCACATTTTAAATAAAATCTGAATGATTAAATAATGACTAAGTGAATGGATAGACTTAAAGATGAGTTAGATTCTGTATTATGATAACACTATACAATTTATAATTCTACTGAGACGTGAGGTATGCACAAAGCCAAAAACTGTCATGTTTCTGGTTGGGTTATATTCATGGTTCCCAAACTGTGTGCCAAAGCACACCAAGAAACCTCAACTAGCATTCAGAGGTGACACTGGATATTTTAAACACCTGAGGAATTTATAGCAAAACATGTATTAGACACACTGAGAAATGCTAGATCAAGGTAGTTCACACTTTCAAGGTTAGATCACATTACATTTCTTGATGATGTCATATTTTTGTGAAGATGGGTTTTCTATGGTTGCTGTGATAACAAGCAAATACCATGCAAACATCAGTGTGGAAAAGGAAATGAAGTTGGTGGTAACCAGTCTGATTCCGAGACTTGAGAAACTGTAACAGAGCCCAAGAGATAAGTAATTCTGGTTATTGAAATTTAAACTCTCTAGTAACCATATTAAAAAAAGAGAAAAAAGGCAGATTAAATTAATTTTAATGATATTTTCTATTTAACCCAGTATGTTAAAAATATTACTATTTTCACATGTAATCAATATAAAAACATTAAGGTAATATTTTAAATGTTTTGCATCCTAGTGTTCAATTCAGTAACTCAGAACAGCCACTCTTAAGATGCCCAGCAGCCACATGGGGCCAGTGCTGATCTACAGCACTCAAACCCTCAAGCAGAAAGCATGTTGCATTACAAAATTCTGCAATTTTTTTGATCTAAAGAAGAAAAAATTTTTCCAGGTCTTATGGCAAATAACCAATAATTGAACACAAAAGAGAAGCTAAGAAGATAAAATACTGTTCGCATTATTACGAAATAATAGTCCATCAGTGATTTCATACTTATTCATCTAATGGAATGGCATTCTTTTATTTTTCATTTTACAAGCATTTATTATTTCTATTCACTCCATCACTTACTGAACATTTAAATAAAAACAAGACTTGCCATAAAACAAACAAATGAACATTACAAAATAGAAACAGACTCACAGATACAGAGAACGAACTAGTGGTTACCAGTGGGGAGAGGGAAGGAAGGAGGAGTAAGATAAGGGTAGGGGATTAAAAGGTACAAACTACCATGTGTAAAATAAATAAGCTCCAAGTATATATTGTACAGCACAGAGAGTATAGCCAATATTTTATAAAAACTTTAAATGTAGTGTAATCTATAAAAATATTGAATCACTATGCTGTACATCTCAAACTAATATAGTATTGTAAGTCAACTATACTTCAATTTTTAAAAAAGACTTGCCATTTTAAAATGCCTACTAAGCGAAACAAATTTCACTTCCAAGTGACAAAACCAGTTTAAGCTAGCTCAAGAGAGAGAGAGAAAGAAAGAGAATTTATTGGTTCATGCAGCTGGAAAAGTCAAGGCATGACAGAATCCAGAAATTCAGTATTATCAGAACACTCTCTTTCACCACCCCTTCTCTTGGCTCTGTTTCCTCTGGGTTGGCTTCATTCTCAGGAAAGTGCTTTCCCACCAGGTGGCAACAACAGCTCAGTGTTTATATGGCCTTTGACACCCATCATCTCAGAAGGCCTCTTCCTGATATTTCTAGCCAAAGTCTCAGAGAAGGCATGGATTGGTCCATTCAGGTCACATGTCTTCCTTTGAACCAATCCATGTGACCAGGGTTATGGCACTATCTCTGGAGTTGGAGATTAAGGCAAACCCCATCTAAACTGAGTGGGATGAAGATAAACAAGGTTTGGGTGCCCAAAGGAAAACAAAACGGTCCACCACACTTAGTTCACATCAGGCACCATATATACATCACCTCACTAAATCACGAGTACCCTGTGTAGGTTGTAATGGCATTCTTTGAATGAGATAATTTGTTTAAAGCATTTACACAGTATCTGGCATGATTCTGGATAAGTACTGAGTATTGTTATTAATACCAAGGAAGACATATCAGTTTAGCAACATCCATGATGTGACTAAGAAGAAAGAAAGCACAAGAGTACAAAGTACCCATCAATTACATTTAGACTCTTTCTGGTAAACACTGGCCAAATAATTACAACAGAAAATATTTGTAAGAAGAAGGTAAGTGGTAAATTGAGCATTTCCTAAGCACTTAAATACCTTTCAGGTTTCTGAGCCTTATTACATTATTCAGCTCTGAGTGTCTCAAATGCAAGTCTATATCTTTACCGTTTTGATCAAGGCTAATCAGTGTTTCTACAAGTGACCCAATTCTGTTCCTTTTTACAGCTCAGTAATATTCCATTGTGTATATGTACCACATATTCTTTATCCATTCCTCTGTTGATGGACATTTAAGTTGCTTCCATGTCCTGGCTATTGTAAATAGTTCTTCAGTGAACATTGGGTTGCATGTGTCTTTCTGAATTCTGGAAATTGGGTCATTTGTAGAGACACGGATGGACCTAGAGACTGTCATACAGAGTGAAGTAGGTCAGAAAGAGAAAAACAAATACCGTATATTAACGCATATATGTGAAATCTAGAAAAATGATATAAATGATCTTATTTGCAAAGCAGAAATAGAGATACAGATGTAGGGAACAAACATACAGATACCAAGAGGAAAACGTGGGAGGTGGGATGAATTGGGAGATTGGGATAGATATATATACACTATTGGTACTATGTACAAAATCGATAACTAATGAGAACCTACTGTATAGCACAGGGAACTCTACTCAGTGCTCTGTGGTGACCTAAATGGGAAGGAAATCCAAAAAAGAGGGGAGATATATATGGCTGATTCACTTTGCTATACAGTAGAAACTAGCACAACATTGTAAAGCAACTATACGCCAATAAAAATTAATTATAAAAAAAAGAATAATCAGTGTTTCAACCAGGAATTTTCAGGAGTTTGCTATTATTCATACGTCCCTCATTTTTGTTCAGCTTAGGGGAAAAGAAATAATGTGCTAATGTTTTATTTCCACATTCTCTATTAAGAAATCCCTTCCAGGGCTTCCCTGGTGGTGCAGTGGTTGAGAGTCCACCTGCTGATGCAGGGGACACGGGTTCGTGCCCCGGTCCGGGAAGATCCCACGTGCCGCAGAGCAGCTGGGCCCGTGAGCCATGGCCGCTGAGCCTGCGCGTCCGGAGCCTGTGGTCCGCAACGGGAGAGGCCACAACAGTGAGAGGCCTGCGTACCACCAAAAAAAAAGAAATCCCTTCCATTACCCCGTCCATGTTTCTTCCCACTTAGGCAGGAATGTGGCAAATGTGACCGTTCTTACCCTAGTTAAAGCAGGGTAAGCGTTCCCTTCAAGCATGAATGAATGCTAACCTTTGTAAGGATGTATTTAACCTCTTAAAAATCCTGCTAGTTTCTGAAATATTCATTGTACTGAAATCAATAAATCACTGAAATCCCCACTGGGAGGGAAACTTCCTGAGGTCTCAAAGGCCAAGCCAGAGTGGAACTAGTAAACATCAGTTTCTCACAGACATGCAATTAGAACATCTGTTTGTGTCTTCTATGCCTCTTAAGATGTTTACTCTGTTAATTGTAGGCATAACATGGGTAGCCATCAGTATTTTTGTTTTCACTCCCACTACAGGAATTCAATAACAGAGTTCTAACCCGGGCCAAGCTACCTTACCGGTCAATTAGCAACTTGTCTTTTGAAAGAGAGTATAAGAAATGCAGTTTGTCAGAAGCAAACGATGACTGGTGAGAGACAATCATGAGAAAGAACTGCAAGTTGCAGTATGGATGAACATACCACCCATGTGATATTTAAATGGTTCTGAAGTTCATAATTGGGTTGATTATATCAAAAGAGCCACCTCTAGGATCTAGGGATAGATTTTGAGCTATAAGCATTTTAAATGCTAAGTTCATTAGCCTTTCCAGCTGTGCTGCTAATTTTCCAGCTTGGGTTTTTCTGCATGAATGGGTAGTAATCTTCTGTAGTTTCCTCAAGTTTAGAGTATTGGGAGAAATAGAGAAAGTACGTACCAAAATGCCTGAATTACAGATTACTAAAAATCATTAATTACATTTTAGTAAATTATCTACATTTTAAAATCATGCTATATAAATAAAACAATGATGAACTCATAAAATTAATCCACTTGAAAACTTTGAAATATTGGTGAAATTTAGAAAGATAGTTTACAGATTATGTTCTAATGGCATTATAATCCTTAAAAGATATTTAGCACACCAGAATTTGGGTTTCAGCTATCTATCTATAATATTGTTAAAAGAATAAAATAGTTCTGCAGCATTTACTATGATCTTTACTTGGTATTTACCCAGTAACCTTAACTTGTTCCCATCCACAGAAATGATTATGTAATAGTAAGCATCTGTATAAAATCTTGAAAGTATAATCGACATTTAATTTATACAAATTTCTCCCTGTCAAATAATTACCCGTTTTTTTTGTTTTTTTTGTTTTTTTCGGTATGTGGGCCTCTCACCGTTGTGGCCTCTCCCGTTGCGGAGCACAGGCTTCGGACGCGCAGGCTCAGCGGCCATGGCTCACGGGCCCAGCCGCCCCGCGGCATGTGGGATCTTCCCGGACCAGGGCACGAACCCGTGTCCCCTGCAACGGCAGGCGGACTCTCAACCACTGCGCCACCAGGGAAGCCCTACCCGGTATTTTAATAAGGAATAAAATACAGTATTACTTTCATCTTAATTTCCATTCATTATTTCTGCTGATTGTGAATAATGACAATTGCCATGAATGGCAAAACAGCAGAAGCAAGAATCTGACAGTATTTAGCAACTAGCTTGCTCTGTGTCCAACACTGTCTCTGAAATATACCAGCTGGTTTAGGAGTGTATTTCTATGTCACCAGTCCTTTAAAACAGGAAATTAAACAGAAAGTAATACTCACCTGAAATTAAATTTCAAGATGGACTTCACATCTACAGTTTAAGTTGAAATTTCTGAACTTCCTCAAAAGTAAGCACAACTACAGTAAAAACTCGTTTGCTAAATGTTCTGCCTAAAATGATATTTTTCCAACATCTGGAAACACTACTTTTCCTCCTTTCTAAAGGAAAGGAGGCTGAAGCTTGATGAAGAAATTTTATTTCAATGACTGTGGAACAGATAGTCTCCACACTGGAACTATAGCGATGCAGGGCTTTTCCAGTTCATAGAATGCCCTGGGCTGTTCATGGCTAAGAGGTGATTTTTTCTAAGGTTTATGGAACACACACACACCCCGACACCCACACACACTTAACACACCTATCTTAGCTCTAGGAATCAGTCCTGTCATCAAACTGCTTCCATACGGCTTCATAGTCAGTTATCTATTGTCACAAGCTCACTTCTCTATTGTCACAGACTCAAATTAACCCTTTGTCCTTATTGCTATGTACGTATTCTGTTTCTAAATTAAACCAGAATGGTAGCTTCACTGGGGATTGGATTCATGCTAGAGTGATTTCTACATTCCCCTGTTGTTCTATCTCAATCACAGATAGGGATGGTAGAAAACATACATTTGTATATATTGGTTTTGTTCATGTTATAGCCTCAGGCAATTATGAAAACAGATAAGGAATACTTATAGCCTATGACTTCAATACACATGCTCTAAGCCACTATGCCATCCAGCCTCTTCATAATTAAAAATTCAACACCTACTTTAAATACCCACTAAGGAACATTTTTATTTGAACTATGACCAAAAGAAAATGGGATTTTTCTAAATGAGGGCTCCATTACAAGAGTGATGTAAAAAAATAAACTTCCACAAAAGTTTCGTGTGATTTTTCAAAACCTTAGAACTTTAGAAAAAAAAAATACATGCAATGTTTACAATAAAATACATAATTTGGTTTTACGTTAAAAATTAGTATGCACATATTTATATGTTTCTGAGATGTAAATCAAACAGCGAGGCAGACTTTCTTGACTTGCAAACCTACAAGTAAAGCAGTAAAGTTACATCCCTCAGAGAATATACCAGACTGTACAGCTGTGCAGCTGAATTATGCATTATATGGCCAAGTCAATTTATCATGAAAATTGACCAGATTTCCTGCAGGCTAATCCAGTATGGTTTTGATAACTAAAATATAAGATAAAACACATCATAATTCACATTGCTATAATCTAGACTTAACCAAAACTCAGCAGTTTTGAAAGCATTAATTTATGTAATGATCGTTACATCAAAGTCGAACACCAAGGTAATAATTTAATAAATGATTCACAAAGTTTCTAAAACTGTCTCTAAAATAGATAGGGCTAAGTTCTGTGAAATTCACCAAAGTTGGCAACAACAAAAAGAATAGGGATGGGAATAAGGGGAGTGTTGTTTATTCTTTAAATCTTGTACTCCTTACAAAACCAGCAGCTACATAAAATTTCTTTAATCACAGGATAACAAAATATCAGAATTGCAAAGGAAAAAATTTATATCTAGTCAGGAACATAATTAAGAAAAACAAGGTGGATTTTAAGATTATTGTATAAATTTGATGATCATCCACAAAGAAAAGCTCAAATCAAATGCAACCTTGTAGGTCAAATTTTTTTCTTACCAGTTATATGTACATTTTTTAAGCCCTCTAGCACAGTTTGTATACCTGTAGTACATAGCAGCCTGGACATGCTTTATCATAGCACTTCTGCTGCTTACCTTGTCACACAAAAAAATTTTCTATTTAATTTCCAGTCTCCTAAATTATACCATAAGTACCTTAAGGACAAAAATCTATATATCTTACTTTCTCTCTGTTGCTAATATCTAGTATACTGTTGCAGTTCTTTAAATATTTGTTGAATTAAACAAAATTCAGCACAGTAACTTTTAAGCACAAGGGAAATCTGTTTCACTCTGTTTCTGGTATTATACATTCACACACCAAGGGAAAGCGAGTGTTTATGTGTGTGTATATGTAAATTATACATACATATTTATATATAATTTGTGTATAATGATATATTACTCCATATATATCATTATACACAAATTACATACATACATGTATATCAAACTGCTCTGTCATTAAACTCTCAAGTTTTCATTCTTGAATTGTGTGGTTTAGAATGGAGAAATTATTCCAAATTATTGATAAATATTTTAGTATTGCATATGGTCCAACTATGAAAGTTCAGGATTTAAATTCCTGAGGCAAAATCAAAAAGATATTTTAAAGAACTCCCTCATTCTAACTCAGCCCTTCCAGAAGTCCTACTGCAGGATACAAGAGGCCACCAAAGCATTTGAGAAGGCTTGAAAAGGAGCTACCCCTATACTTACTGTATTGATTAGCGGGAAACAAAGATAATTAAAAAAGTAAACAGAATAGAAAGGCAAGCATGAAGATCTCACTAAAAATAAAAACTGAGATATACGGCCAAATGAGCCACAGTTTGAATAAAATAATGAGATGGAATCACGATGGCCAGCTCTTGTATTTGCCCGTCGTCAATTCTGAAGGATGTGGAATAGTATGATTTAAGGTTTAAAGTTAACATAGCTAAAAGAAATCACTGTCTGCGTATTCTCACTGGAATACTGTATTTTCTGGAAGTCTGGAGAGTAATCTGTATTCTTACAGTGTGTTGATGCTATGTCAGACACTGTTTGATATAACTGATAGCGGGTGTCTGCACTGAAAGTCTTCCAAAATCACTTCCCTCCTCTTGTAGTGTAAACATAACTCAGTCACAAGTATTTAACTAGAAAGAATTAATTATCCAGGTGATTGCATATTCTTTTGCAGTGACATCTGTACCTTGATCCTCTTTCTTTTGTTTATACACTGTACTACCATATAACCAAGTTGAAGCATACTGCTCTACAACAGAAAGCCTGGACCCTTAGGGCTTCAAAGCATAGCACATCGCCCTTAACGCTTAGCTCTCTGCATTCACTGACCCTAAGGGAAGGTCAGGGCCATTTTCCTTTGGAGGAAGGAGCAGTTCCCCTTCTACATCTAATAGTGTCTTGCAGGAAAATAGAAAACAAGAAAAGGCAAGATTGACCCTTTCAGTAAATGTTATAAGGTAGAAAGAATATAAGAGATAAGCATATTGTGCTATGATAATTCATACTTGAGAATAAAATTTAACTTTCTTTTACAGTTATTCTCCATCCACCCCTATGAAACACAAATTTTTCTTTGGTAGCATAAGGCCACTTATACCATCCCCTCAAACATGTTTAATGGATCCAAATCTTCTGAAGGAGTACTTTATAACAAGGCCACACACACACACACACACAAATCATGATTCAATGTGTAAAAAAACCTTGCAATTTTTAAACAATTTTAAATGCAATTTTGTTCAAATAAAAATAGCCACTGAGAGGCTTTGTCTACATTTGAAGAGGTGTGCTTATTTAAAAGATAAAGCCAATAAAGAAGACATCCAAGTCTTTAATTACAGGTTTTTTATACATTGCCGATCATTCTCAAGCTTAGTTTCTACACCAGAAAGCCATACTGGACTGCTAACTTTCTGGCAGGATGAAGAAAGTGGCAGATTAAGATGTCCGGTTTTATCAGTTCTTTCTCTGCCTGGATTCTCCTCTGACTCTCGAGAGATTCCCTTGGATGATTCAAGTAGAGATGTTTTTAGTGATTCATTTTTATTTTACTTTTTTGTTAGGGAAAAGATTGACACAGATAAAATATGACTAACGGCGACTAAAATATTATTTAAGCTATTACTGTGGCAATCACTTATTCCAATTTTCTGGAACATTCTTGATTATAAACATCTGCTTTAGGGTTCCCAGAAAGGCAGCACTAATGTTTTACAATGTATATCCCAATTTTGGATTCTGAACAAATGGTCATACAATCTCCCACTTCCCAGTAGTATTATAAAAGTTTCTGCATCACATTTCCAAAACAATAAAGGTAACTTTTTCAATGAATGAGTAGTTTGTGCACATATGTTCTCGTTCCCTTTAAAAAGAAATTTTAAATAACTGAAAGTTTGCTGTCAGGAGAACTGATTCCCTGCAGTAGTTTTGTGATCTGTTGGATCTTCATACTGTGCCGGTTTGTATTACCAAGTGCTATTTGCATAGCATCCCATCAAAGAAAGTTCAGTTGTTGCAGATGGCCAGTGTGGGTAATTCATTTGCCCACCTGGACCTCGCAAGGCAGGGCCGAATCAATACTCCAAGCACCAAACCCACAACAGTACTTGAGCACGAGATTGAAGAAAGGCCTGTGGATTTCAGTAAGGCTTTCTCAGTCATCCCACAGTCATCAAACGGAGACTGAATGTCTGGCTAAAGTAACCACATGCTTCATTTCCCTAAGGCCCTACGGGTGCCCTGCTTCAGAGGAACTCCGTGTGTCACTGAGGTGACCTCTGATTAGGAACAGTCAACCGTGCAAACCCTGAGAACTGCAGGGAAACAAGGGACTGTCATCTAATGCTTACGGTGCAAGGATTACCACATATATCATTTCAACACCCACTCGGGGCTGGGGACGGGGTCCTACCTGTGACCTCCAGCTACCCAGAGAAGGCCCACCAGGAAAGTCACTAGGTGACTAAAACCCCGATCCTTAAGCTTAATCTGTACTAGAGTAATAGTATTTTTTTTTAAAAAATGTGTGTGTGTGTGTGTGTGTGTGTGTGTGTGTGTAAGCATGTGTCTATCTCACTAAGTGCCCTTCTCCAAGATTCCATTTTATCACAAAATGGCAAATTCATTCTAAGAATAAGATTTTAAACCTTTTCTCTTACTGGGTAATAATTATGATTAGTGCATAGAATCAGATACTTTATATAACTAAATACTGGTACACCGCAAAGAGTGGATAATACTCATAACTGGTTACACACTTCAAACTGGCTTATCTAATTTTATTTTGCTTATTTTATTTGTATTTGTCTACATAAATCAATGGAATTGTCATCTGCTACCCTTTGACACAAAAGCAGGAAGAGTAAAAAGAGAGTGCTTCTGAGTGCTGTTGCAGAGATTAGTACATGAAAACCGGATGGAATAAAACTAGGCTATGGTAAAGCCAGCGAGCTTAGAGGTTCATATCTGATCAAATCTTTAACCTCACTGCTTCCTTTCCTTCTCCAAGTATTTATTTTAACTCTGAATTTTAGTCTTTGGCCTTCAGTGCCAGAAATATTCTTACATGTTCAGATAAGGCGCTTTCATCCAGTTCCAAAAATGTTGAGGGTGAGTGTCAGATCTGAATTCCTGCTTATCCTGAGGCAAATGTCTCCAACTGGACAAGCCCTTGGAATGTCTTGACTGAAGTCCCTGCAGCTGACAGGGGGCTGTTTGCTGTCTCGTGTTTTTTACTCCACCATCCCCCTTTTCTGAATTGACATAGCAGCAGGGACAATAAATTGCTTCTGGATTCTTCCCATTCCCTCCAAAGCTCAGCTGAGGACAGAAGGCCCCCGTCGATTTTTTCAGCTTGACCCTACCTGTGTTTGGCTTTCGCCACTCGACTATGTCAGCATTCCAGGAACATGAGCGAATGCCATGCTTGCAACCCAACAGGAAGAGGAGTAAGCCAGGCGTTGACATCACCTGACAGATGTGTTTCTCAAGTGAGAAATTTTATTCAAGGCTTTTTCACGGAAATCATTGACACAGAAAAGGAATAAAGAAAAGAGAGGGAGAGAGGAGAGAGAAAGCTGGTGCCGTGATGGGCATGTTTTGCACCCCATAAAAAAGGAATTAAAATGATGCACCCTCACCTTCCTTTCTCCACACTCCCCCCTCCTCACTCATCCTTTATGTCTGAAGGTAAAAGTTTCTGAAACACTATAGCTACCAGCAGAGCAGCAACACATAATAACATGGTAGCAACACATAAAACTGTCAGTCTTCAAGGAAAATAGATGGTTAGGTTGAGGGGGGTAAATGAACTAAATCAATTTGAACACGCATGTTAAGGACTGTGAAAGGGCAGAGCTTAGTGCTGCTAGGCTGGAAACCATTTGTCTCTGTCTTCTTGTATTTCCACAGCGCTGGGAGGGTCCACCCGCAGGCTTCTCACTTGGCTCCAGTCTGACTCTGCGGCTGATTAATGGCAGCTGGAGGTGTCCAGTCATTTCCTCACCTAATAATAAACTACAACCCAAAATGGAGGTTCCCCTCAGGCCCACAGTTAACATACCTGTACTTACAACCAGGACGTAGCCAATTACCCTGCATCTGTGCCCACTACTCAGGAAATACGCGCTCTAGCAAGGCTGAGGCCATTTTGTTTACTGGGGACCCAATTTCTCCAATCGACAGACTGTTCCTGTTACGCAATGAACACATATTAAGTTCATTCAGAGGCAAAAACAAAACAAACAAACAAAAACAATGCTTAGAAAAATCTTCTAGCGGTTCCACAAGATACCATTTAAAAGTGATCCCAAAACCGTGGGAGAAACAAATGTCAGATGACGGACTTCGTCTCGAGGCTTTTTGGAAATTAAATTTTAAATCGCCGTTTCTGAAATGCCAGGGTGTAATTGCAAAGCCTGAAGCCTAAGCAATCAGACTCATTCCCCGCTTCCTGAGGCAACAGAAAAGCTGTTCGTACACAGACACTTCTTCCTCTCGGATTCGTTTAGCGATGAGAACTGCTCCATGCCGTGTACTATAAGGTAATTATGTGGATTAACTTTGCCATTTTAATTAAGTGGTTAGCATCAACATTTGTGTTTATGGTAATTAACACAATTAATTTAAGCTAAGGAGTAATACGTATTATGTACCAAGATGAAAATACAGAATTCTGTGTGTGTGTGTGTTTGTGTGTTTGTGTCTGCACAAGTCTGTTAGTTCCACGTGGGAAGCAGCAGTGTGGGGTAATGGAGACTACAGGGGCTTGGGTTCAGATTTCATTTCTGCTGCTTTATTGCATAATCTCATGAAATTATTTTAACTCCTATAAACTTCTGTTTCTTCACTTGTAAAATGAGAATAATAATATTTAGCAGGAAAAATGTATGTAAAGTATCTAGTTCAACATCTGGCACATAGTAGGCAACCTATAATTAGTTTCACATGTCAGAAGCGAAGTCTAAAAAAATTTTAATAGGCGTAAAATACACATAACATGAAATTGATCATCTTAACGATTAAGTGTGCAGTTAGGTGGCATTAAATGCATTCACATTGTTGTGCTACCATCACCACCATCCATCTACAGAACTATTCTCATCTTGCAAAACTGAAACTCTGTAACCATTAAATAATAACTCCTCATTCCCGCCTCCCTCCAGTCCCTGACAACCATTCTACTTCTATCACTACGAATTTGACTCCTCTAGGTACCTCATGTAAGTAGACTTATATGGTATTTTTTCTTTTGTGACTGGTTTATTTCACTTAGCATAATGTCCTCAAGATTCATCTTAATCTTCCCATTCCTTTGCTTAGAAACAAAGAGAAAAGAAGTCTGTAGTAAAGATGCCTAAAGAATCTTTCTGATTTTTTATTTCCAGAAATGGAAAAAGTTGTTTTTTCTCACTGCAGGGGGTATCAGAATAATCCAATGGAGACTACATAGCAAAAGGCAGAGACGAAATTAACTGGCCAGGGCATTACAAAGACACACAGAATCTGTGATGATGAAAACCCTGTTTAAATCATCTTTCTTCTATGTTTTCAAGAAAATTATACCAGGCTTGCAGCTTGATACATCTTTTGTCCACACTCAGAAGCCAGGATGCCACGCACAAGGTATTTATTATTTTGTGTGTGTGTGTGTGTGTGTGTGTGTGTGTGTGTGTGTGTGTGGTACGCGGGCCTCTCACCATTGTGGCCTCTCCCGTTGCAGAGCACAGGCTCCGGACTCACAGGCTCAGCGGCCATGGCTCACGGGCCCAGCCGCTCCGCGGCATGTGGGATCTTCCCGGACCGTGGGCACGAACCCTTGTCCCCTGCATCCGCAGGCGGACTCTCAACCACTGCACCACCAGGGAAGCCCCAAGGTATTTATTATTATTCCCATGTGTAAAAGCCTTGATTCTGGTGGTCCTTAGGGATGCAGGAAATCTCTACGATAAACTGCTCAACTCCCCAACAAGATGATGAGGGCAGACCTACCTATGTAAAAAGTAAGCATAGTGTCACAAATCTTTCTATGCCATTGAATTGGCATAATATTTCATGCCACAATGCGAAAATATGTTGTAAAGAAGTACCGTACCATCACATGCTGGCTGAGGATGACCAGGAAACTGACAGTGAAGATGGATAGATTATACGTGGATGGAAGAGGAGACTGGCACTAAGAAAGATGATAAAGGAAAGGAGACAAGAATAAAGGAATTATGAAAAGATCAGACAAAGAGGAACAGGAGCTGAATGAATCAGAGACAACAGATCAAAATTTAAAGGTTTGTAACGTGGGTGTTGGACCACTGTCAAGAGATCCTAAAATAGGCCTGGCCAGGCAAAGGGAGGACAGATGAGGGACATTGCCAAGTTCCTGACAGAATGTGTCATGGAATCACATATTTTGGGGCTCTTGGATGAAATGCAGAACAAACAGGAATTGACTTGATGAATTAATGGCATGTGACAGCAAATACCATCTAATCTTACTATCGTATATTACTAAACGTGTGTCATCACCCATTGTGGCAGTGGTAGGATTGTTTCTAAAATACATTCAGCTAACTAGATTTGTATTTGCCACTGAAGGGGAAAAGGTGTGTGTGTCATTTTTAATAGAAAAATGTTAAGGCTTCTTAACCAGCCCCTGAGCTCCCAAAAAAGTGGAGACCTTTAGATAACTGAGGAGCTTACAGGACCGTGGATCCTGCAATGGTAACTCTACACTGGGAATGACTTGGGTGTACTCTTGACTGAAACGGAGGGCCTGCGTTGGGAAATTTAAATGTGTGTACACTGGAATTCAAGTGCCCATTCTGATGCAATCACCCAGCTTTGTAATGAGGTCTTAGCTCTCCTGGTATCTCCCATTGAGCTGATTCCCTGGCTGGCCTCCTGGCATGTTCCCACGCATGGCTGGTAAATCTCTACCCACGTCAATACTCACACCTCCCTCGTCCTGCTCTTACATCTAATCTGAGTCTCTTGTAGGCAAACTATTGCTACTTTTTTCTATTCCCATTCCACTTCTCCCTTTTAATCATCATAAACCAACATGTTATTTTCAAAGGTATGAGGCCAATGCACTCCACAGACACCTATCTTTATCAGAAAATCTGGAAGAGGTTTATTCTTTGTTTGTTTTTGTTTTTAAGTGGAAATCTTATATTGATGCCTATGAAATAAGATTAGGAAGCAGCCCCAGTGAAAATCCTGAATAGATCTGTATTAAACATGAAATGATAGGAAAGGAAAAGGTGTATGAAAATATAGGCATGAATAAGCTAGGTTACACTCATGAGTAACAAATAATACAGAAGGGAGTAAGAGCTCCAAAACCGGGCGTGCCCTTGTGCCATTCATAGATTTATAGGATATACTTCATGCTCCATTCTGTTTGGCCTAAAAGTTGCTGTTTATTCAAGCAAAGAAAATAAAAAAGGAATGAAACCGACAGAGAAAAACAGACCTCAGGAAATAAAGGCCTACTGAAACGATAGGGTTAGGAAAACACGTGGAAACCTCTAAGCTTCAACTGATGGTCAAGTCTGGAAACAAACGCTTTGTGAAAACTGGAAAGAAAGTCTGAAGACTTGAGCCACTAAAGGGAAGTGAGTTGAGTTCTTAGTATATGTGTCCTCAACGGAGTGAACCTTGTGTGGACACATCTAGTGGGAATGCTTTCTATCATCTCTCTGATTATTACCTGGTGATGTTACAGTGGCCACAAATAACCTCTTGGCTTCTTCCCACCAAATTCCCTTGTCATCACTATCTCCAACTCTACTCACAGGAAAAGGCAACATTTTCTAACTTGCACAAACCAGTCATTGAGTCCCAGATGAAGTTTCAGAGGGTAATCATCAAAATCCTGGGTCTAGTTCAAAATGTTGTATGCAGTGATCATGCCAGTGAAAAAAGTTGTCTGAACTACACATTAACACCTCAGAATAATATAATTCACAAGACACTGTGTACAATCAATGTTTTTACTGTAGTAACACAGAGTAAAAAATAAAAGTGCCCAAAAGACTAGATATTCACATCTTCTGAAGTTTTTCTTTTTAAATTAGCAGGTGCGTAGAAGTCAAATTATAATCGGAAGATGATCATAGAACCAGATTAAACGGGGGCAGTTAGATGATTTTCATATTAGTGGTACCAAGTATCTCTTTCCATAAGTATGATATTCTCTAAGTGGAAGCATTTCCCTCACTCTATGCTCTTTCTGATAGATAGAGCCAAACTACAGCTCCCCCCAACTCCACAAATCCATCACGGATCCACACCCTCCTGATGTATATATACAACCTCTCTTCAGACATATTAACATCTCAGAGCCTTTCCCGAAGTCATAAAGCAACTAAATTTCTAACTATCAGAAAAGAATCCTTGCATTTTGAAGTCCTTAATACAATCCACCACAGATGTAGGGTTTCTTCCCTGGGTCAACTGGGATGATTTCCAATATCTGAGTTTCACCTTAGGTTTTTACTGTTCACATTGATGACGTTTATCTCATATATGAATTCTCCAATACCTGTGGATAATGTCTAAGAATTTTATATGTTGAATCTTTACAGCAGTTTTACTCATTGGAAATCTCTAATGATATCTTGTGATGTATAATTGCAAAGTCTCCTAAATTTACCAGGACCAAAAGGTTTCTGTTTCTTAGTACCTCTCACATAGCAATTTCAAAGGAAATTGCTCTGACACAGGAGCTTCTAAAAGGTACCTAAGTACCTCTTTTTTTTTCCTTTGGGAAAATTCTGTATACATATTATTCTTCTCTCAATATTGAGATTCATTTAAGATTGTTTTAGTTTGGTGTATTTTTTGTTTTTAAAGGGATCTGATTCTGAGAATGCCACAGTGGACTGTCAGAGAACTGTCTAAGGATCTTACCATTCCTAGGAACCTGGCACTTGTAAACGTTGGTGTTTTAAGCACTAGAGCCTTCCCCTCAAAGTCATGAAGTGTCTACAACTAGAAGTCTACATAAAGTTTTCCTATCCCCCATACTATTTGTTTGTTTTTAATATATAAATTTATCTATTTATTATTTATTTATTTTTGGCTGTGTTGGGTCTTCGTTGCTGCGCACAGGCTTTCTTCTAGTTGCGGCGAGCGGGGGCTACTCTTCGTTGTGGTGCGCAGGCTTCTCACTGCAGTGGCTTCTCTTGTTGCAGAGCACAGGATCTAGGCGCGCAGGCTTCAGTATTTGTGTCACGCGGGCTCTAGAGCGTAGGCTTCAGTAGTTGTGTCACGCGGGCTCTAGAGCGCAGGCTTCAGTAGTTGTGTCACGCGGGCTCTAGAGGGCAGGCTCAGTAGTTGTGGCACACAAGCTTGGTTGCTCCGCGGCATGTGGGATCTTCCTGGACCAGGGATCGAACCCGTGTCCCCTGCATTGGCAGGCAGATTCCCAACCACTGTGCCACCAGGGAAGTCCCCCCCCTCCATACTATTTCAAGTCCTGGTGTTCTAGATTTGGGGGATGGTCTTCATAAATGATCCCATATAACAATCTCTCAAACATCTGAGAGACCCAGTCTTTCCAGCATGAAAGTTCCTCATCTTCTAAATGTACTCTCTCCCATAACTGTTATGTAGACCTTCTTATTGGAGGTATTTGAGCTTCTCCATAGCTCTCCATTCCCCAGAGACACGTATGCTAAAATCTGAGAATTCAAGTACTGAGACAGAGAGCATCCTTAAAAGAAGAGAAAATCTAAGAGGTAAAATGATTAAAGAAAAAGACATCCTTGCAAATTATTGTTCTACAGCTGTGGGGTTTAATGCAGTCACTTTTAGGATCCCTTTATTTCTTCCTGCGCAAGATTTAATCCCTTAACAGAACCTGTTTTAGTACATGGATATACTGCAGTAGTGTTAATTAGTATCTTTCTCCCTCTTTCTTGGGAAGGTGCCACGTAAGATATCACAAATTCCTGACACATTTATACAATGGGCCTCTGTGAAATAAATTTTCCTTCATAGATCAGCCATAGGAAAAAGTAATAAGCTATTCCATTAAGGAAAATTCCATACGCATGACACTTACTGAGCTCTAAAATCGGCAATAAATATATATTTTACAGCAAAGGAGAACAAGAGAAAGAATAAAGCAAAACTGGGACACGAGAGGAAGAAAGAGGAGAGGCAAATGAGACACAGAACTGTGTTCACAAACTATTTCGCTCCCTTGCTTAATTACACTGCAAGGGAAGCCTTACCTTCCCCGCCCTCCTGCCTCTCTACGGCTTTCTTCCTATTAAGAGTCACTCCTTTAACCAACAAAATTACCACTCAGTGACTATCTCTGCTACATGGTAAATACCCGATTTAGTACTATTTTACTTGTCCCCCAAAGCTCAAAGCAGGTTCAAAGTTACATAAAAGCTATTTGCTAGACATGTAGATGAGAAACATACTTGAGCAACACAGGTTTCTTTTTTTATTTAAGTTGGTTCTTAGTGCCCATTTTTAATAATTTTCATTACAGAAGCCATAAAACTAACAAATTTAGAACAATCCCATTCAATAAAAGGGAGTTCAATTTAGTACCTCAATGTTATTGCCTGAACAGTAACAATTTTTTAATTAATAAATAAATTCCCAAACCATGTGTGATGGGGTGTAGTCACTCATTACGAGAGATCCAATTAACCTTCTGAGGTTCAGGGGCCAAATGACTTTACCAGAGTATATCGTAAAAGGGTATTGCAAAAATTTCAGATTCCTCCCACGGTCCTTTAAAATTTAGGAGCAAGTTGATTTTTCCAGACATTAGTGCAAATGTATATTGCATCTTTTCACTGAAATCCAGTCCTTTTCCCTGGTACGCCTAACTCCGTTACCGCTTCTAGACAGAGATATAAAATGCCCATCGTAGGACACTGCAAAGTGACAAAGGTGTATATTCTGCAGGTCAAGGTACTCAAAGCAGCAGTAATCACAACACCAAGCTCAGAAAACCTCTGAGTTGGACTGTCAGGAGGAAGGACGCCCTTTCAGAGACAACTGTCTCCATTCTAAAGATGTGGATTGGAACATTTGTTATATGTAAGATGGTTCGTAATGTGAAGCTTGATCTAATTAAACCAGAGTATCGGGTCTGCTGGAGTGTAAGCTATCACACTTGGTGACAGTCAAACACAAACACCGAAACAACTTATAAAGTTTTCTGCTCTATTTTGAAAGTTAGGCAAATAGGAATTTTAAAAAATACGAATTAACACCGAAAACCCAGCAGCAAAAGTTATTACAATGCGATTAGAGAAGAATAGTAATAGAATTCAATGTGCACAGCACGTATGGTCGTCCATGATCCACCCCCTATCCAGCTCTGAAAACTCCCCCCAAACCTCCACTCCCAGCCCAGTTACTCACATCCACCACACTTCCCATCACACAGCGCTCCGACCACGCATCACTGCGTCACCTGCAGACCCAGCAACACTCCAAAAGCCCTTTTATCCCAAAATGTGTTTAAACTCATTCCTCCGCTTCAGATCTCACTCCCCAGCCCCACTCTCCAAATTTATTCCCACAGTCCTTCCTTTGACTAATTCCTCCCTGTCCCTGCAAAATGTACACAGGCTCCACAACTGCCAAGAATGGACGTGCCATTAAAACAAACACCTTTTTAGCCTCTTTGATGGCACCCTCATATCCTGCTTTACATTACAGGATTTGGCTTTGCACAGATCTTTATTTGGGTAAATGAACAAATAAATGGTCCTGCCTGCTGGCAGAGAAATTCGTTAAACTCCCAAGACCCCTTCTAGTACCTTTCATTTCATACTAAATGTTTCACCCTGAGTATCATATTGATATTCTAGTATTCAAAGTTATGGTATTTTTACCACCTCGATTATGTTCTATTTCCAAATAAGTCTCTAATTTCATGCTTTGTGGCATATTTGATTTGTTGCTTAAGCAAACAATAATGAACGAGTCACCACCTCCCTACATTGTGAATTAATAAAATTATGGGCATTGAAATTCTTAGAGAAACTAAACAAGAAACCGTGTATAATAAATCCTCGTGCTTTTGTTTTCAGTAAGTAGACAAACTTAAGAAAGCACTGATAAGTAATAAGTAAAATAGAAAATTAAAATGAGTCATTTTTCTTTGGCTCGATCCTTATAATGATCATTATCAAACTGTAATTTCAATTATATTCTTGCACTTTTACATTAGGTTTGCTAACAACAATCTTGATCATAATTTTTTTTTTTTCCCACAAAAGAGATATTCCCCTAGTTTCAAAGCCACACTGGGAGCAGAAGCTAGAAAATGGGTAACAAGTAGTATATCTTCAATGTAAGAGAAGCGAGTATTGCTTGGGTTACACCCAAAGGAAATAACATATCCACGTCTCTTAAAGCTTGAACTTACTGAAATGGTGAGGCTGGGTTCGTGAAGTGGAAATCTTTAATAAACTCTCTTCACCTTTAAAGTTCTACACCTCTAAGCGTGCTCTAATTCCTGAACACGATTCTTCTGTGAGGGATCATGTGTTCCCATATTAAAAAACAATAGAACAAAGTTGAAAATGTAAAAGGAAAGGGCTGGTGCTCACTGCCAGGACCCCGGCTTATCTCAGCAGTCTCCTATTTTTAACCAGATTGCAAATGGTATCCGTGATCAAAGGCCCAGAGCCCTGGAGGAACTTGGGCAAACAGCACGCAGCAGAATGCTTCCTGACGATCTGTAAGCAGGAAAGGACTTTTGACATGAAAGACCGCTTAAACAGCACAAGAATAGCAATAAAGCAGCTGTAAAATGCTTAACATTGCCCTTGAACGAATGTAAATTGTTCCAAATAATTTTTCCTTTTTTCACAGCCTCTGGATGCCCCGCTGGGGCATTTAAACAGCCACATGCTCAGTACACAAAAGCTTCTCTAAGTGGGAAAATATAGTGCACTAATGTGGTTAGAATAACGGAACTGAACACATCCACAGCTGAGATTTGATGCCTCCTTTTCCTTTTGTTGGAGACTAAGTTCATTAGTGACAGGCTTGTTTTGGATACTAACTAAGTTTCCAGTCAGTAATGTTGAAGGGTAATTTTTGGTTTAGAAATATTCATTTAACCATTGAAGTGGTTGCTAATTTAAAAGATAAATGGGTTATTGAGTCTTCACATAGGACTGTTCATGCCACTGGAATGCATATTCCCCTAAAGCTTAAGAAGTACAGCACTTACTTTTCTTTATTGTTTTCTATTAGACGAATATATACTATAGAAATGCTATGAATACTATGATGTTCATGTATCTTTTCCACTATAAGTCATGAGAATAGTATTCTTACATAATATTTCATATTTGCATAATTATAAAACATTTATATATATATGATGTCATTTAATTCACAAAAATGCTTTTAAATATATTAACGTTCTCCCACGTAAACCTTTGAGTAAAGACGTAAAACAAAATGGTCTCTCTCTGTAATGATACTTGTTCTAATCAATTATATTAATTCTATATTTAAGCTAAAATAATAAATTAAAAAGAAATCTCAATACTTCATTATTTTTAAAAGTACATTGTGCAGTTTAAAAACAATATGCTTACAATTAAAAGATATGTTTTATTTCACAAGAGAAAAATTACCTTCAAATAATTTGGCAATTCACTAATAAAAGTTAGGCAGAAGGGTGTATTTAAAAGTCAAACAAACAATCAAAAAAACCTTTAAAGTTACTCAGATAGATACAGATATGCTGTACTTGATAGAGTAGATGTGTTGCTTTAATATTAAATTTAAATAAAATATTTATGAATCAAAACATACATTATACTTAGGGTTATAACTAATCAAACTATAATAACAAATTCTTCTTCTGTAAAGAATATTTTTCTTAATAAATTATTACCTTAACCTTATTTATTAAGTCTATATTTTCACATTTGTCTAAAAATAATAAAATTATTTGAGACAGTTACTTTGTGGTCTCCAGTGGAATAATCATCCCCACAAAACCATGTAATATATATATATATATATATATATATATATATACACACACACACACACACACACATATACATATATATATATTATATAACCAGGAAGGCAAAATGTTCCTCTGCCTAAATATCAAAAATCACTTCAAAAATTAATGTTTTAAATGCAAACATGCATGGAAAAAGAGAATTTTTCTACAGTAATACCCAGCTTAAACATATTTATGTTTAGGAGCATTGCATTGAAGACTTCTGATAGGGTCAGTTATTATATATTAAATTTCTAAGTACTTTCTTGTGAAAGTAGTCAAGTTATCAAAACTAATTCCTTTTTCAAGCATAGTAAAGTTGTACTTTTTAAAATCAGTACTTATTTGTTTAATGTGATGCAAACCTATAACATTTATTAGTAGGAGTATAGTATGTATTAAAATCTAATCCCTATTGCCCCAGAGATTTATTTCATATTATACTCTGTTTTTACTTTTATAATAATAAATATGGACACAGTGAGTACACAAAGCCTTACTGTGCTTCGTCGGGGAAACGGCTAGACGACTAGCACAATTGCTCTGATTTTAAACCATGTTTTACTTAAGACTAATTTTTCATCAGTGTTAGAGGTTAATAACACTGTTATTTCCTCTATTACCTGGATTTAATAAAAGCAGTGGGGCATAAGATTCTGTAAAGCCAGGCAATAAGAGGAAATAACACAAATGTTAACCTCTAACATAAATGTAATGGTAATTACTCCAGTCTCGTTTTAAAATTAATGCCTTTGGTAGTCTCCCAAGTGGCCCCCAAAAATCTCTCTCCTCAGTGTTCTTTCTGGCAACTACCAAGATCCAAGGTCAAGGGCAAACTATGCCATCAGCTTATATGCTTAACAACATTTGTGCACCATATCAGCTTTTAATATAGAAGCACATTATATTAGAAATAAAACGCTGCAATAAAGTAACAAAACTGTAATTATAAATTAGCTACACTGAAATTACACATTGAAAGTGTTAACCGAAAAATGTTGCAATACAGAAAAGTTGATCCATCTTCTCATTTGTCAAATATAAAATCAAGTTACACAATAAGATAGATAAATCTCCAAATTAAATACGTAAGAAAGGGAGGCATGCAAAACAGTTTCATCTATATCTAACCAGTAGTTTTGAAAGGGGCACTTATGAAATGCTCATTATTTAGTTTGCTTCCATTCTTTGTAAAAATCCATTGTGGGTATCTTTATATACACACTTCAGTAATATTTTTCTATTTGATAAGCATACTTTTCTAATGTTTTGGCAGGTAGAATTAACTTCAGTTTTATTACATGTCAACTTTGCCTTTTATAGCACCAACTCATGTCAGCAGCCTCTTTGCAAACTCTTGTCAGCAAGTTTAAGATTAATTTCTATTCAGTATCTCAGATCCTCAAGCCCTGCAGTGTGTTCACCGAGAACCAAATTTCAGATTTGATTTTTGCAATTCTGCTAGGCCCATCAGCATTTTGGAGGTCCACCAAAGTAAAAATGTTCCAAGCTTTCATCTTTCAAACACCACCACTCATAACAAATTTCAGCCATCTATTATTCCCTGTCATGTTTTCATATTCAGTTTACAAAAGCAAAAATGTGCCTCCGGACTGTTGATGACCCAAGAGTATCCTGGAATCCTTTCTTAATAATGATAAATTCCTTGTGTACATGGATCTTGTCACTCATTTCTTGTATTCTTCAGAGCATGAGTACTTGGTGGCATCCAACAATATTCACTGATACTCATGCAATATGGGACCAAGAAAAAAAGATCTTTGTTCAGTCTGAACCAGCCCAGCCCTCATACAGCTTACATCGTATATCAGAAATCATACACACACTACTATATATAAAATAGATAACCAACACGGACCTACTGTGTAGCACAGGGAACCTATAAGGGAAAAGAATCTGCAAAAGAATATATATATATATATATATATATATATATATATATATATAAAACGGAATCACTGTGCTGTACACTTAAAACTAACATGATATTGTAAATCAACTATACTTCAATTAAAAAAAGAGTAATCTAATTTCTGATCCACCTCTTGTTACACAGATTGTAAATGTCAAAGTGTAAACACTGAATTTATCTTATCCTTTGACAATTGGCAGGTAGGGTAGGAACTGCAGTGGTAACTAATTCTTTTAAAGAAAATTCTAATTAGCACAACGAATATAATTATGATGACAATGTCATTTAAAAGTTACATGTCAGCTTTGTCTTTGAAGAGCTTGAAATCTTTATCACCCTATAAAACATGGGCAGAGAAAAACTTCAAACAGGCTTACAGGAAGTTTCAGAAAGGGAAACTTAATATCTGACGGATGAGGAGGCTCACCAGTGGCCCAGAGCCATGAACAAGGTCACTTAAATAGACAGAAAACCCCTCCCCAGGTGTGGTCCCTTTGTTGTGTATTTACACTGGCTCCTGGGTTGAGAGGAGACCTCCACGGTCCTGAAAACTGCCGAAAACTCCTGGCTGAGTGCGGCAGTAAACACAGTCTGTGATGCTAACCTCTGGTGCACTCCACATGTGCCCAGATCTTCTAAGACCTTCACTCCACTCTGCCACAAGGGAGAATAACATTTGAGGTCAATAGATTGGGGGGTGCAGGGAGCAATTAGAGAAGCAAAGAAAGCAACACAGTTCATTGTTGAAAAAGAGTGGTCTGGGTTAGCATCCAGCCGGACCACTTACCAGCTCCATTACCAGCGAATTATCTAATCTCTCAAAGTCTCCCACCCATAAAATTAGAATTAAACTTGTATCTACCTCATAAAGTCAATAAAATAATCTACATAAAGCAGGGATTGGTGCCCCGATAATTACAATCCCACATGGAATGCTCACTAAAAACCATCAGGAAACCAAGATTGCAATATAACATGCAAATACAAAGTTGCGCATTAATCTTTTATTATCCAAACCGAGAATTCAAGAATAAGTTACTTAATTTAGAAAAGTTCAGAGGACCACGTGCTTACATTATAAAACCTCAATATTACAGACAGTCTTAAAAGACAAAAGTCATACCTGCTCCCACTAAGAAAATGCCACCTCACCTAATAAACTATCAATTACTACACATTTTTAAAATTTATTTTATTGAAGTGTAGTTGATTTACAATGTTGTGTTTATTTCTTCTGTACAGCAAAGTGATTCAGTTATATATACATATACATTTTTTTCACATTCTTTTCCATTACGGTTTATCACAGAATATTGAATACAGTTCCCTGTGCTATACAGTAGGACCCTGTTGTTTATTGTAACTACACATTTGAAGAAAGAATAACGAATTGTAGTTTCCTCTTATAAATTTTTCAAAGCAAAGACAAATAATACACGGTCTCAATGCCTGAAGAGTTCAGAGTCTAGTAGATGGAAAAGTACATGCATAAACAATTGTAGTACTAACTTACGAGTGCTACGACGAAGATGTTTCAAAGCTTCTGGAGTACTGGGGCTTCCCTGGTGGCGCAGTGGTTGGGAGTCCGCCTGCTGATGCCAGGGACACGAGTTCATGAACCCGGTTTGGGAAGATCCCACATGCCGCGGAGCGGCTGGGCCCGTGAGCCATGGCCGCTGGGCCTGCGCGTCCAGAGCCTGTGCTCCGCAACGGGAGAGGCCGCAACAGGGAGAGGCCCGCGTACGAA
>NW_006798658.1:1003456-1021735 GCF_000442215.2 Lipotes vexillifer | reverse complement strand
CCGGAGCCTGTGCTCCGCAACGGGGGAGGCCGCAACAGGGAGAGGCCCGCGTACAAAAAAAAAAAAAAAAAAAAAGCTTCTGGAGTACAGAGTCCAAAGGATAAGGAGGAATTCACAGTAAAAATTAAATATTCCCTGGACCTAGAAAGATGACTCGGGCCAGAAGAAAAATAAATTCTGAATGTCCTGAATGAACATCCTTTTGTATGCTAGGAACATAACCAAATATATGGTTGGCTGCTCCCACAATAAGAATTACCCGAGTGATGGGAAAAAAGTGCCCCACACATTCTGCCATTTCCATGACTATCTGAGTATCCAGAATCTGAGTATCCAGGATTTTCAGGGGAAAGATTAATGCCTTGCTGCCTCTGCACAGTTTAAAAACTAGAGCAAGAACCATTTCGTATTCAACTTTGTGTTCTTTGGTGCGTAAAACAAAAATTGTTGTAGACCACTTAAAGAGCTGGTCTTTTGGTCAGAAACCAGAATTCCCTTAGTTTTGTGGCATGTTCTCTGAGTCCAGAAGTTAATCTCCACAGTCAGAACTGCCTCTGGCTTTTGGGGAACAAATCCTTGTTTCAGGAAGACATCTCCCCTGGGATCAAGGTATCCCACCACCAACTAGTGGCTTTTCATGAATAAAATACTTCTCACTTTTTTTGGTCCCTCATTCTTGCAAAGCTTGTTAATTTTGAGAGACTTAGGACTTTTCCTAAAATCAACATCCATTTTCTTAATGCCCTAAGAAGACTTGGTGATGGTTGATGCCATTATATTATTTAAATTCCACTAAGTGCTAAATCCAATGTTACATAAACATATTAATTGTTATTTCTCAAGCTATAGAAATCAAGAGGCATTGATAGATTTTAAGATGTTATGATGGGCAAGAGACAATACCAACTGAGGCGGCCCATAATCAGGATGTAACTGCCTGGAAAGTTGTCTAACTAAAACGGTATAAGAGGTCATCTTAGAGAAATTAAACATCAATGGACTTTGTGCTATGTATTTCGGTTTAAGAGCCTGTCTAATCCTGGGAAACTTCAAGTTCAGAAAGATTAAAGTCAATCTAGGACTCACTGTTTTACGCATTTGGCTTCAGTCTTAGAAATCTGCTCTAGGACCTCTTTCCTAAAGCAGTTCATTTCTCTAAACGGAGTGAGCAGGATTTTTGCAGCCTGGACTGTCTGCAATCAGAGCCCAGTCCTTCCGGGGCTCCAACTCCCAGGCTGGTTGGCAATTAACTAGGACCCAAAAGGAAATGCACTAAAGACACTTAGAGTTTCCTAATTAAGGGTACTATTAACAGAAAGTTTCTATATACATAGCTTAAAAAGAGGAAGAGGCAAATGGAGACAATTTAAAGATAAAGCGGGACATTTCAATGAATCACCTGTGACCAAAAGTTGTATTAACTCTAGACAGAATCTTTGGCAAATACTGACATTCTGAGTTAAAAAAAAGTTTTAGCTACATGAACCTAAGAGCAATTACTCTTTCTGAAATACATGAAAAAATTAGTTATATATAACTATGATTCACAAGCAACATTTGTGAATCAATAATTTACTAGGAAGAATTAGAGAGGATACTCACCTTGCGGGCTTAGAATTTAAAGTTAAAAGCAAAATGGATACTTTTAAGAATCCAGAGAGGTTGACCTATTTATACTCATTTTGAGTATGGAGTAGAGATGATCTTTGCATTTCCTACTTTTGATTCATTTGGAAAGCTAAATGTTTAGTAGCAGTGCAACTGCCATTATAAATACATTCATCACATAAGGCCATAGGAAGCCACTGCCGCCACTGATATAGGGTCTTCTAAAATGAAATTTGAAGAGTAGAAAGTTAATTCCGATAAATATTGCCAATAGAGCAATAGTAGCTCTTCTTGATGTCACTGTCCTAGGTTTTCCCCATCTCACCCAGCCAAAGCCGGTAAGCCACACCAGAGCAGAGATCTAGGTGAGGCAATTCTGGGAACGGAAGAACTCACAGCTACAAAATATCACTGTGAGACCTTAAATTTGTATTATTCTTTAACGTTAAAAAACAAAAATAAACAAAATGGAAAAGAAAGTTTCCTTGTTAATAACTTCTCATAATCATCTCAGTAACACTGTGAGACAAAGAGGATATCAATTTTGTTAGAGATGAGGGATAAAAGCCTCCACAAACTTGCATAACTTTTCCAAAGTTCCAAGACCTAATAAATAGAAATCTTAGAACTAAAACGGATGTCCTTCAACCTGAAGCCAAAGAAATCTTTCTGCTATACAAGCCACATGCCATCTTGTCCATATTCCTAAGTCCATGAGCAGCTGAATTGATTTGCTTCCTTCATGCAGATGTTTCATGGAATTCCTCTATTATTTAAAACAAATGTATTAAAACCTTGGTTAAAGCAAGATAGAGGAAACCTGAAAGTTATTCTGCATGTGTTTTTGTTACTCCTGGTAACCAAGGAGACAAAAACACCCACAGGCCCTACTTCTGCTACCAGTAGTTGAGTATTAGTGTTTTATGTCCTTTATGGCTATATTTGATTTTTTTAAGAGACAGAAAATAAACAAAAACTCTATGTGCTGTTTCCTCTGTTTGCAAGAACTGTGACCTTTGACTCTTATCAATCTATTCAAAGCTGAGGTCTGGAGATTGGGTGTTTCAGGAATGTTCAAAATATAGCTTGAGATTTATAGAACTGCAAACTTTTCTTGGCTTTTCTTGGTCCATTTGATTTGATAAAACTTAACTGGTAAACAAAGTGGCTGCACATCCTCTACAAAACATCCATTAGGTTATCTTGCCTTATCCCAAACTAGAGTTTGTTTGCACAAAGAATTAATGAGAGGGGTTATTGAAGGACTTTAGTCTCTTCTTCCACTCGGACAAATTGTTTGCAATACCAGCACTAATTAAGGCAAATAAAAGTAATTGACATTCTAATATAGAATTCATTTTCAGGGAGTCCAACTTCACTGTTAAAATAGAAAAAGATGTTTCTTTTAAAAAGTCCTTTGAGGGCCTTGATGCTATGGCAGTTGAAACTCCTATTAGTGTGTATAAAGGCCATGCTGTTCCAACTAGCACAGAGCTAGATCTCAGAAACTTGAATAAGGCAGTTTCCTTAAGCAGTGTTTCAGCCTCGCTATTTAAAATGTGGCCCTATAATTAATGCTGTATGTTATATGTTTCATAAGGAATTTATCATTGGCGTTTAAATTAGTTGGAAGGCACATAATACATTTCCATGTCTAGAAGCATGTCAGGTTCAAGAAAAGCCTCAAAATCTAATACTTCAAAATATATTTTAAGAATTTATCATTAGACCAGAACACTGACATAGTGTTGCTTACTTGGCATAGATGGTGGCAGTGCTTACCTTTCTGGCTGAAATCGTGATTCCTGAAAAGTAGAGGTGGAATATCTTTCTCCCGTCTTTCAGGAGTCATCCTAGAACCTCACTTGACAGCTAGCCAGCCACTCTGGGCCATACCCAATGTGGAAAGATTTCTGACTGCCCTACCTCATCAAAGCGGTTTCTAATGTGGGATGATAGCATTCCAGAGGATCACCAGATTATCCTTTTATATTCATTTTTAATTAAAGAAGTAGGAAAGCAACTAAGTTTACTAGTATTTAATATACAGATTGAAATTGGTTCCATCATTAAACCTATAGATCAGAGGGATTTAGGGATTACATTATAGTAAATTTCGGGATTGTATTACATTGAGCAGAAATATATTTACAATAATTTGTACTAAAATGAGAAGTTGACATGAAAGTCTTAAGTACCAAAAGGAGACTGGTTGTCTCATGTTTTTCTCTTATAAAAAAGCTGTTCCAAATTTCTGAACTTTTCTATGATTAAAACTGCCTGCTTAGCAGAATTTAAACACACACACCCCCTAAATATGTCCCAATGTAAAAGAGGCATTTTGAATAAGAAGTGAGAAAATGATTGTTTTGGAAAATAATTCCTGCTATCAAGACAAAATTCTGAAAACAGATGTCTGGCAAAGTTTTCATCATTATGCAACTTTGTTACTGAAAACAATTTAAGTGTGTCAATTATAAAACACTCATCTGCACATTTCGAAAATCAGATGTTATATATTTTATAGAAATATATAATACGTGTTAATTTGTGTTACTGTTTTATTTAGAGTTTTTGCATCTCTGCTTACAAAAGACATTGGCCCATATTGTCTTCTTCCTCTCTCTCTCTCTTTCTCTCTGACTTTGGTAAGTTGGGAACCTTCCATACTCCTCAGTTTTTGAAAGTGTGCCCAAAATAGATGGTATCTGTCCTTTGAAACTTTAGTACAACCTATACTTAAAAACAGTTTCGTTTTGTGCCCATATTGTGGGCAGTTTCCTGACTACCAAGTAAGTGACAATGGTTTTAGATTAATTTTTTTTTAATTTCTTTCCTATCAATTTTAGTATTATACAGTTTTTTTGAAAACTGGCCAGTTCACTCAAGTATTTATATAAAATTTATAATATTTTAATATTTGTTTCATATTTGTATTCTACATATACACGCGGTCCTTTTTTATTCATAATATTCGTATTGCCTATTTTATGTTTTTTAATGAGTTTTTTAAAAGATTCTTTTGATGTGGACCTTTTTTTTTTTGTCTTCATTGGATTTGTTACAATATTGCTTCTGTTTTATGTTTTGATTTTTGGCCACGAGGCATGTGGAGTCTTAGCTACCCAACCAAGGATCGAACCCTCACCCCCTGCACTGGAAGGCAAAGTCTTAACCACTGGACCACCAGGGAAGTCCCTTGTATTGCCTATTTTAAAATCAGCTTTGTCAGAAGAATTTCTTTCAAAGAAACAGATTTTAAGTCTATGCTTCTTTGTTTTATATTTAATTAATGTTTTCGTTCTGTCCTCTTTATTTCCTGAGTTTATATCCTGAGTTTGCTTCCTGAGTGTACTTTGCTTTTCTCTTTCTAACTTTTGGTGCCGAACTCATAGAAAGAACATTCATTTTCAATGTGTCTTCAACACTATTGTATGAATTTAAGATAAAACTCCCTACAAACCATTTAACTGTCTTCCACAAGTTTTGATATGTAGTGTTTCATTGCTGCTTAATTCTAACTTTCATTTTTATTTCTTCACATTGCCATGGTTTAAAGCATAGTAACTGAAGTCAAATTATCTGGGCTTTCAGTCTTAGCTCCATCCTTCATTAGATCTGTGCTTTAATTTCCTCATCAGCAAAATAATAAGAATAGCAGTAGAACCTACTGCTAGGGCTTTACGACATATATATAACACACATGACACAGTACATAACCCATGCCAAGCACTCTACTGAAATTGGCTGTCACCTTCATCATTCTCTAAACATCATCATTATTACATCCATGAAATATGTTGGAGAGTGTTGCTTTAAAATTCAAATTATATGTTATATCAATCTATACAAAATATATTGTACTGTAATGTTATTGCCTATGATCAGACAATATCATATTGATTCACGGATATTTGTGGTGATTGGCTTTGTAACCTGGTATAGAGTCAACTTTTAAGTTTCATGAGTGTTTGAAGAATGACCTCTCTGTGTTGTTGGGTGAGAGATTTTGTAAATATACATTAGACTAAATGTGTTAATGGTGTTATTCAATTTGTCTGTATATGTATTAAATTTATATGCTTGATACCAGTATTTCACAGAATTGTGTTAAAAGCTTCTACATGGATTTGTTAATTTCTTCTTGAAATTATTTCAATTTTGCCTCATGTGTTTGAGAATGTGTTGTCAGTTGCACACAGGTTGAAACTGCAACATATTCTTGGGAAGTAGTAGATTTATCATTGTAAAATGATCCACTTTATCCCTAGTAACTTATTTTTGGTTTCAAGTCCATTTGGTGTGATATTAATATAGTATTTGCCTAATACATATATATATTTTTTTATTAATCTTTTTTTTACATCTTTATTGGAGTATAATTGCTTTACAATGGTGTGTTAGTTTCTGCTTTATAACAAAGTGAATCAGTTATACATATACATATGTTCCCATACCTCTTCCCTCTTGCATCTCCCTCCCTCCCACCCTCCCTATCCCACCCCTCCAGGCGGTCACAAAGCACCGAGCTGATCTCCCTGTGCTATGTGGCTGCTTCCCACTAGCTATCTACCTTACGTTTGGTAGTGTATATATGTCCATGCCTCTCTCTCGCTTTGTCACAGCTTACCCTTCCCCCTCCCCATATCCTCAAGTCCATTCTCTAGTAGGTCTGTGTCTTTATTCCTGTCTTACCCCTAGGTTCTTCATGACATTTTTTTTTCTTAAATTCCATATATATGTGTTAGCATACGGTATTTGTCTTTCTCTTTCTGACTTACTTCACTCTGTATGACAGACTCTAGGTCTATCCACCTCATTACAAATAGCTCAATTTCGTTCCTTTTTATGACTGAGTAATATTCCGTTGTATATATGTGCCACATCTTCTTTAGCCATTCATCTGATTATGGACACTTAGGTTGTTTCCATCTCTGGGCTATTGTAAATAGAGCTGCAACGAACATTTTGGTACATGACTCTTTGAATTATGGTTTTCTCAGGGTATATGCCCTGTAGTGGGATTGCTGGGTCATATGGTAGTCCTATTTGTAGTTTTTTAAGGAACCTCCATACTGTTCTCCACAGTGGCTGTATCAATTTTTCCATTTGTTTACTTTCAGCCTTTCTGTGTCACTGCTTTACTGTTTCTTGCAAAGAAGTACATAAATTAAAAATAAGGACTAAAATCTCTGTGCTTTAACTGGTCTATGTTTAATCAGTTTGCATCTAGGATGTTTTTAGTATATTTGGATTCCCCACTATCATTTTGTGTTGTGTCATTTTTGTTTTTTGTTTGTTCTCTCCTTTCCTGACATCTAATGAATTGACTGAATAATCTTTATTCTCTCTTTACAATATTGGAAGTTCTTTTAGTGGAAACCCTAATGCTTCATTTTGCTTTTAAATTTTGGACATATGAGTTTAATTATCTTCTAGACCATTCATATGGAAATATGTGGTGACTGAATGGAAACAAAGGGTCATAAACTTAGAAGAGAGGTAAGTATTTTAGAACAGCATTTTTCATTTAAACCAGTTTAGGTTTAGACATTCAACAAATTGGTCCATTTTTTTTTTAACACTTAACATAAAACTTTTTTGCCAAATTAAAAAAAATATTATTAAAACTGGTTTCCAGAAATTGTCCAAATAATTTCTTTAAACATGACTCAAGTGCTTTTCTTCCACATTTCTTTAAATCTCAAGTTTTCTTTGGCAAATTTATCCAAAATACTACATTTTCATTTTAGAGATTATACTTTACATTCAGATAACAGAGTGCTGTAAATTGTTGTTCATAAGGTATCTTCCTCTAAGCCTTAGAGGTTTATACCTTTCCTTTCAAATATATAAATGTCTTTTAAGTTGTCATTCACAAAGTTGTTTTGGAAAAAAATTTGTGAATTATACATCTGTAAATTCTTACCCTTTGCTCTCTCTTTCCCCTTTGTACCACCTGGATGCATAATCTATGAAGTACTAGAGAAGCTGAAGCCATGCGATAGAAAGACCTTGGTCCCTGACACTGTGTAGAAGACCTTGGTCCCTAACACTACCTAGGAATACCTGATCCACTTTTATATGAGCAAGAAGAAAGCTCGTATTCTGTTAAGCCATTGAAATCGTAAAGACTATTTGTCACAGCAGCTACCATTATCTTACTGATACAATTTCATATTTATTTTTTAATTCACTCCAACAATTTGTCTTTTTAATTGATGTATATAAACATTTAAAGTGATTATTAACATCTACCATGTTTAACTGTTCTAATTATTGCATTTGTTTTTTGTTTCTTCTTATTCCCCTCTTTTTAAGCCTTTCCAGTTTCAGGTGAGCATTTCATGATTCCACTTTTTCTCCTCTTTTAGCATATCAACTATACTTCTTTTAAAAATATTTTTAGTAGTTGACAGAATTTCAAATATGCATTTTTAACCCATCTAAATCCACCTTCAAATAACTCTATACCACTTTATGTATATGTAATGCAGTTATTCCCAATTCCTCCCTCCTTATGAAAATAAGTCTCATTCACTTATTCATTCATTTCACTTATCCATATGCCATAATAACCTAATACGTTGTTACTATTACTGTTCTAAACAAAATTATCTTTTAGTGCAATTAAAAATGAGAAAAGTAAAAGACTTCATTTTACTTTGATTTATTACCTCTCCAACACACTTTCTTTCTTCATGTAGTTCTGAGTTTCTGACCCATATCATTTTCCTTCTCCCTGAGGGACGTCTTTTCACATTTTTTTCAGGGCAGTTCTGCTGGTGATAAAGTCCCTTGAGTTTTGTTTGAGCAAGTTTCTTCTTCTTTGCTCCTGAAGAATGATTGTATTGGAACAGAATTACATATTGATGTTTTTTTTCCCTCAAAACTTTAAATAGTTCCCTCCACTCTCTTGTTATTTGCATGGTTTCTGACTAGAAGACCACTATAATCCTTATCTTTGTTCATCTATAAGTAAGGTGTATTTTTTCTTCTAGATTCTTTCAAGATTCTTCTCTGTGCCTTTGACTTTCTGAAGCTTGAATACGATATGCTTAGGTGTCGTTTCTTGATTTTTTTGGAGGGAGCATGCAGTAATTCTCCCTCTTGGTGTTCTCTGAGCTTCCTAGATCTGTGATTAAGTGTCTGTGATTAATTCTGAAAAGTTTTCAGCCATTATGACTTCATATATTTCTTCTGTTTCTTTCTTCTCCACCTGGTATTTCAATTAAGCATATGTTACAATTTTACAGTTGTCTCATAGTTTTTGGATGTTCTGGGATTTCTTTTTCCCCTTTATGATTCAATTTGGTACATTTGTATTGACCTATCTTAGATCTCAGTACCTCTATTCTCAGGCACACCCAATCTACTGATGAGTGCGTCAAAGACACTCTGCCTTTCTGTCTTTGATTCCTAACATTTCCTTTTGATTCTTTCCTATAGTTTCCATTTCTTCACTTACATTACTCATCTGTTCTCGCATGTTGTCTGCTTTTTCCTTTAGTCTTTAACTTATTAATCATAGTTACATTAAATTCTGATAATTCCAACATCTGTGCTATACCCAAATCTGATTCTGATTCTTGCTTTTTCTCTTTAGACTGTGTTTTTCTTGCTTTTTGGCATGCCTTGTAATTTTTTTTGAAAGCCAGGCATGTTGTACTAATGTTTGCTATAAACATAGGTGCCAGAGTATTCAATTTCCTCTAGTATACTTGTTTTTATCTTCCCTGTTGACTTTGGGCTTCCCTAAGTACTCTTCTTCAGAGACAGTCTGCATTTTACAGCTCTTTGCATTATAATCCACTATCACTACATTGGAGTGTGGTTGGTGTGATGATAAAGTGTGGGAGAGGGGAGCATTATGTAGTCTTATCATCAAATCTCAGTTTTTAGTATGCCTGGGTCCCTGGGCTGTGCCCCCCACAAGTGCTTCTTCATGGTATAACTTTTTTTCCCCTTAGTTGAGACCAGAAAACTAGCTGGAGTAAGGATGCCCTTCCCCCAGCTGGGATAAGGCTCTGGTAAAGTCTTTTCTCCTCAAGCATATGCCTTTGTTATGAACAACTCTCTGGGAATATTTCACCATGATTACTCTTCCCCTTTCCATGCCAAAGCCACAAAAGGATCTTTCTTAGATCTTCCCTGTGAGACGAGCTGGGCTCCTGGAGCTTAAAGCTCACCAGAGACCCATAAAGCTGCAGTCCCACAAGTTTCTCACTCTCATCCTACTTCATATTCAGCTGACAGAATTTCCTCAAAATTACCATGTAAGTGTCACTACCAGATTATGGCACCAGCAACTTCCAGTCCAGGTGAGTAGATCTCAGTTGTGACTCTGGATTTGCCCATTTTGCCAAAATTCAAAGTGGGACTTTGCCCTGCAGCCTCTATTCTCTGATGGGTCCAAGGAAAGTCATCCATTTGAAGTGTATTTAGCTTCATCATTGTAAAGACAGGAGTGACCACTTCCAAGCCCTTTAGATGCTGGAAATGAAACCAGAAGTCCTATTTTAAATTTTCTATTCAGTAGATAATTCTTCCCATCACACAAACTAACTGCTCTTATCCATTCTTATTGCATCAGCCTCACATGTTTTTAATGTGCCACGAAGTAAGAATACATATAAGTCCTTCTCTCTTAATGTGGAACAAAATTGCCCGCAGAAGTCAAGTCCTTGGAGATTTTCTGAAAAACAAACAAAAGCTGTGTCTAGAAAGCAGGGGTGACCATGAATAGAGCACTTGGTCCTGCAAGCCAAAGAAAGAGGAGCATTGTCTTTTAAAAAATTTTTTTCTAACTGAGCTTAAGATATTCACCTAGACTGATTTATGAGAGTGGAAGTGGAAGCAAGGGCAGGGGTTGGATTTCCTCAAGCATATTCCTTGTGCCCTTATATGTTGCTTTTACTGCATTGATTCAGAGCTAAGGGTGTGTCTTACAAATGCTTAAGGCATGTTCCTGTAATATTTCATTATGTGCCAACGCAGTCATTATCCCCTGCAAAGTAGCAGTGTCTAGGAACAAGTTATCATTCGGAAATAATAAAGGCTATTCATTTTATTAACATTTAAAATGCATGAGAACATTTATGACCAAACTCATATATATTTCTCACCATGAATATGTGGCATTAATTATCAAGCCTGCTCCAGAGAAGGATATGTTTATAACATCATGAAGCAGATCTTTCTTTTAAGTTAAGCATGTTTGCATTTGGAAGGAAATTATTGTGTCGGTTAATTTGGCCTAGTCTCTGATGACATATTTCTGCAACCATCACATTTTTCTCCATGGGTAGTATTTCAAAAAGATATTACATTCTATACCATGCTGGTAGGAAATTGTGTCTAACATTGTAAAATATTACAATTTAGGCATTACTTGACTAGAATTGGCTATCTGAGTCACATTTCATTTGAAAAAATATGTGACATGTTGTAAAGGAAAAAAATTTATAATAGTCACTATTACCTCATATAAGATATAACAACCAAGTAACTGCATTAGCTGGCATGCCTACAAAGACAATATAATATTATATTTATATAATATTAATATTAATAATAATAATGTGATATTTCCAGCCCTACACTGAGAAGAAGGACCTTTGACTCCCATTTTCACAACAGTTTTCAACTGGATATTTTGTGAGAAGCAGAGAAGCCCTATGGACTTAAAGAATACATTGATCCCTAGAGTTCTTTCCAGATTAAAAAGGCAATGTTCCTATGTTTATAGATCAGATGAGTAAAGAACCTACTGTGCGATTCTACATCCTAAAATTCTCAATCCATACAGTAGAATCAATTACCAAAATAGCAACTTTCAGCACCAGCCAGAGCTTTGAAAGTTTAAAATAAGAAAAGAAGTTTGAAAGCATTACTTTACATCATTAGAATCAGGTCAGTGGAAAATGGATATGAAGATGCTAGAATCGGCTAAGAGAATGTTTCTTGTCACACATTTTTTGTATTCTTGTTCCAGTCCTTCCAGTTACTAATTATGTGTCCTAGACCAAGTCTCTGAATCCTCTGAGCCTCATCAGAAAAAAAACTCTTTATGTCTTCATCTCTAAAATGAGTTTAACAGTATCTCCCCCAAGAGTGGTGATGAGGATTGTATGAGGTAATGTGTAAAAAAAAAAAAAAAAAAAAAGTTCAGTATAATGTCCAGCATGAAGTAAAGCTTCCAGAACTATCTCAATGCTCAGAGTCATCTCCTTTTTTCCTCTCCTTCCTTTTAATCCAACTAATAGAAATATTTTCAACTTACTGGTTAAAAAATCGGTATAAACTCCCCTTGGGACTACGTTTATTTAGAAATGCTCAGATATGTAACTATTTTGTTTAGTGTTTCAGGGAACATAGTCAAGATTAGAATTGGTCTCAGCTGCATGATTATAGTTTAATAAGGGAAGCAGCACAGACACATATTCTATCTATAAAAATAGGAGCTGCAATGATTACAAAAGTGATGAGTAGTCTAGAGGATCCAGAATTATGTTGGTGGTTTGGAGGTTACTGGATGTTAGAGAAATTGTCCTGGACAAAGTGGGCCCTAAACTGTAATTTGAAGGAGAGAAAGGAAGTGATGAAGCAGAGGAAAGACGTTGTCCAGAGCAAATATTTGGGTTGACAGGGAGTATCAAGGTCAAGTGGAACATGGCTCTTAACATGGGCAAACACCCACCCAGGCAGGTGCTCAGGACTTTCATTCTTCCTAATGATTGCCCAGAACTCTCAAATAGTCAATACCTGAGTCAGCCCTGAGCTGGAAGTCATCTATGCTCTAGGCTTTTTTCAAAGTTTCCCTCCCTTCTCTCCATTCCATCAAAGTAGGCCTTTCCTGTGCTCAGTACTGCAATATACTCCTCTCTGTTTTCAAAGCAGACTAAGCTCATCTGACAAAATAATATTTACTAGTATGAGTGAAGTACAAAATCCACATTATCCCACAAAAGTACCAATAAAATTTCAACAGTTTTCCTAGAGCTATCCCAGAATCCACTCATCAAGCTAAACACAACCTGTAAACAAAAAGTAAAAATTGAAAACGACAGTTGTCCATTCCAAAGAATGAACTAACCCACTCTTGAGATATATGGTAAAATAATTGCACACGTATTTATTGAAAATATTATGAATTGAGTTATAGTATAATCTAAAGTTATATAAACATTTACTTAGGTCACAAAATACTTAGCTGGAAAAAATCTTACCTTTGGAGATATTTTTTAATTTATGATATGAACAATTTTAATCACAGATGGTATAAAACAAATGCAATAATATTTTCCCTTGAATGTTTAGACTGTTTCAGAAACAGATGTAGGAGTTAATTTCTATTATTCAACATCATGCTTGAAATTCTCTACAACTATTATCACAAAACGCCATTATCTCAAAACATTATCGCAAAACAACATGCTTGAAACTAGCTCAACTATTTCTTATCGGAGAAAACCAAAGAGTTTGTACTCTGTAAGGCACCAAAATGTGAAAGATTATCATTGCAAAAAATAAATATGTGTGTGCATTTTTCTTTTTGAAAATGCTTTTATAATAGAAAGTATATTCTTACTTTTAAAAGATGCATGCAAATCTCACTGAATTTAGTATTTTCATTATATACATCTAGCAGCTTTTAGCAAAGTAAGTTGAAAAATAATGACTATTACTTATTCTCATATCGATAAGTAATCACACACAGAAAGTAAACTCAAACAAGTAGTAAGAGAAGCACAGTGTCCTCTAAGTGGTAACAATATTTGCTTTCTAGTTAACGTCTGAAGACTTCCAAGTTCTTAGAGAACCATGTATCCAGTTTACATGCCAGATTTAGCAGGTGTGAGTCAGAGAACTCTGGTGAGGAGGTATGAAGATGTAACAAAAGCCACCTCCTGATGCCACCTCTAAATTTAGGATCATCATCCTCTTGCCTTTGAAGGATAGAAATGAGGAGACATCTATGTTGAACACTTATCATCAGTGTCTGATCGATACCATCTATTTAATATGTTTCAGGAAATGATAGTCCTGTTGTGTGGATATTAAGCCATTGTGACCTCACATATCTTGCTGGAGAGTTTGTTTTTTTTTTTAACAGACCTCTTTACCCTTGCCAGATTTTAAAGTCCTGCAGCACTGAATAGAAACTACTGCACAAATTTTGAAATCGGGAATAAAAGGTGTTGGTGGTGGTCCCACTTTGCATCAAAAGTCTAGCATATATGTGAATCCTTTGATCCAGGAACTCTACTTTGGAAAATGTAAAGGAAATAATTACCTATAAACATGTAATTATATGCATCTTCATTTCAGAATATTTACAACAAAATATTTGTTCTCAAAATGTTCAAAAATTGACAATAAGTAAAATGTCCAACATATAAGATGAATAAAACAGACTATTTTGCAGTCCCAATAAAAATGATATTCTAAACACACTTACTCACATGAAAAATGCCCATGTAATAGTTACATGAAAAAATGAAGTATAAAATAGTAGGTTAAATGTGATCCCATTTTTTTATTGCAAACAAAGAAAATATATATATATATATATATATAAAATAGTGTTTTTCTCTAGGGAACTGGATTATAATTGAATTTAATTTTCTCTTTTTCCTTATCTATATTTTCTAGTTTTATTCCACCAGCATGTATTATTTATACAACGAAAAGTTTCAAATTAGTACTACTAAAAAATGAAAAAAATTAAAGTGCAAAATAGAGAAGTTTTTCTCTTGCCCTCTCTCCAAGGCCTTAAAATATACAACACAGAGAAAAACAGATTAAGCACGTTCGAATTAAAACAATCAACAATAAGCACTAAACTAATACAAGTAAAATTCAATTGCATTTGACTTGCTTAAATCAGTATAAATATATATGGCATATAATGAAAAAAATTACGTAGCAGATTTAGAGGAAAGATGTTTATATCTGACTTTCCGCTAAATTTCTGTGTGCTCTTGAGCAGGTTACGTTTACAGTTATCATATGCAGAGAATAAGGAGGAGTAGATGATTTCTCAAAGGCTTTTCAGATCTAATATTCCATCAGCCACTGGAAAACCCTCTTATCTTTGATTATGCTCTTGATGTCCTTCAGCCATAGAAGGCTCCACACCAGTTTCAGCAACTGTGTACAAAGTCCCCTGGGCAGGGACTGTGTATTGCATAAATATTTACAATTTAAATGTCTCCTTCCCATAATAACAGTTCAATAAATATTTGTTAATACATCATTCTTTTTGCTGTAGTCATATTTTCATGACCTCAGGAAACCTGTCTCAGGATATTTCCAAAAATTTGATTGACCTGTCTGCACAAATAGCAATGGCTAATCTGCTCTAAGATCCAATAGTAGTATAAAAACTAATTATAGTGAGACACAGTACACAGGCTTTAAGTAGGCTGTTTTCATTCAATTCTCATCGTGAGAGAACATGGCCCCCCAAAGCCACTGAACACCTTTGTTCTTATGCTCTGTTAAAGCTCTGAGACATCTTCCAGAGTGGCTCTGTTTGATCCATCTTTCTGGTTTTGCCTTCCCTTTGTTCATCCGAGGAGCATAAAATTGATTTGGTAATTTCATCAGCTTCAGAAGAAGCCAGAGTAAGTGTGCTGGTTAAAATGTTCAGGAGCACGTCTGTCAGCATGCTCTGCATGAGAAACAAAAAACTAAGGCTGCAGTCGTAGCTTTAGGAGCCAGCAAACAGAATGGGTGGCTAGAGCAACCCACAGTCAGAAAACCAACAGGCCAATGGCATGGACACTAAGGACAGAGAGCCCACAGCCAACAACTTCTCTGCCGGGCAGGACACGCAAAGTCAAAATGGCAGGGAAGAATGGAAAATGAAGAGCCATCACTGCACTAAACTGAGGCAAATCACATTCTTGTCGTTCATTCCTCTATAAATCATATTTTTTTAAATTTTTGATTGGGTCAAAAGAAAATATAACATATGGTTTAATTAATAAAATTAGTCAAAACTTTCAAGACATAGTGTGATAATCATTTTGCAATATATACAGATATCGAATTATTATGGTGTACATCTGAAACTAACATAATGTTATATGTCAATTATACCTCAATAAAAAAAGAGCTTTCAAATTTTAGTTAACATGTAGCACTTAATGCACTGTAAAATATTTAGCAAAACTAAAGATACTTATTTAGATGTGGCATCTAATATGGAATATAACTCAGCCATAAAAAGGATCGAAATTGAATTATTTGTAATGAGGTGGCTGGACCTAGAGTCTGTCATACAGAGTGAAGTAAGTCAGAAAGAGAAAAACAAATACCATATGCTAACACACATATATGGAATCTACAAAAACGGTACTGATGAACCTAGTGGCAGGGCAGGAATAAAGATGCAGATGTAGAGAACAGACTTGAGGACACGGTGGGGGGAAGGGGAAGCTGAGACGAAGTGAGAGAGTAGCATTGACATATATACACTACCAAACGTAAGGTAGATAGCTAGTGGGAAGCAGCCGTATAGAACAGGGAGATCAGCTCGGTGCTTTGTGATCACCTAGAGGGGTGGGATAGGGAGGGTGGGAGGGAGATGCAAGAGGGAGGGGATATGGTGATATATGTATACGTATAGCTGATTCATTTTGTTGCACAGCAGAAACTAACACAACACTGTGAAGCAATTATACTCCAATAAAGATATTAAAAAATACTTACTTAACCACCATTATATTTACTTTTGAAAATAAGGATCAGGAAAGAGATCAACTATTAAAATAAATGCAGTACAATTATTTTAAGTAGAAAGATACACCCACAAGGGAAAAAAAAAAAGTCTGTGGAGGAAACTGTAAATGTTTTCTGGGACTTTTAGTGTAAAAGTCATAGGTTCAGCTCCTGGGTCCCTTTAGTACTCCACACTACATCAGAGTTGACTTTGGTTTGCAAACCTTTTGTGTTTCAACCATAATCAGTTATGTGAGTCAAATCATCAGTGTCCAAAAAGGGTCTGTTTAATTCTTAGCTATGTACAGATACTCCAAACATTGTACATGTGTATGTGCAAGATACGATATTTTTTTCTTTTCGGAGTATACTATCATTCATAAACTCAAGTAAATGTTTATAATTGTGGCTATGCAAATATATGTAATAATACCTCTAATAAAAGCCTCTTTCTGAGAAATAAGCTACTGTGGTTGCATTACGTTGCATATAGATGTGTCTATTATATGGCATACATGAGAATATAAAATGTCGTGAGGTAAAACAGAGCCTAAGTAATCAACTTTAAAGTATATTTCACCTAAGATGCACGGACTTTGAAGAATACTACTGATCCATGATAGTCTATATAAGATGTTGCCTCTTACATGGACATCCCATTCACCCCCGAAGTGATTTTTTTCCCCTTCTCTAAGCTCCTTCAAATTTTTATTTTCATCTTTACTCTTCATGTTCTAACTATTGTCAATGTTACGTATTACAGGATTTATTTTGGATAATTGTTTTCAGCTAGATTGTAAACTCCTTGAGGAACGATGCAAATTAAAACTTATTTGTAAACTCCATCCACACGCATACACATTGCTTACCATACTGCAAACACTTGATAAATGTTTGTTGGATGAATTCATACCTTCTTTTCCCCTAGATAGCTCTGGAGTTGGAAGTGCTATAGCCTTTATAGCTTTTATTTCTTCTGATTTTTTCCCCAAATGGAACATCCTGGAGATCTCAAAATCCAGGGAAGGACTCCAGATAGAGCTGATAAAAGGTGCACAACTTTTCACTAAGTGATCTGGAGAGGAGCCGCTCTCCCTGGCCCCTTGTAATTCTCAGCCATCTTTGTATATGACATGTGACTAAAGCACATTTTATCATCAAAATAAGAAATTCCATCACTGTGAAAAACATAGAAGACAGCAGTGACCAATCAACCAGAGGTGATGAGAAGTTTGGAGTAACACACAATGATGAAATAGGACCTGGGTTTTCACCTGGATTGAGGCTTGGTCCACTGAGAGGCAAGAGCCATGTTGGTACCCAAATTAGAAGTCAGTGGGACACAGAAGAATGAGTACTGCATTGGGTGTCACAGGCCTTTAATGCCCGATCTTATCTGCCACTAGGTAATTCTTGACTGAGGGAACATCACTTAGTATCACTGGCCACAGGATAGTTTAAGTTCTCTCATAAACTGAAGAGGTTAAACTCAATATGTTCTGATGTTTCTACAAGTTATTAAATTCTATGATTACATATCAAATATATCTGAAGCCGCTCAGTAACTATGCAAACCTAAACAGTATTTTGAGAATTTTTTAAAAGCATGGTATCTGAGTCTGAAAGAGATGATTATAATAGTAATAATAATGATAACTAATATTCACTTATTTAACAGATATTTGTGAGGACCTACCTAGTATAGGCTGCTGGCCTAGGCAATGAGGATACAGCGGAGAACAAAACACACCCAGTTTTGTGGAGCTTATGTTCCAGTTTAGGGAGACAACATTTAACAAATATAATCCAGTGTGTCTGACTGTGATGAGGACCTTGGAGAAAAATAATACAAAGATGGGTGATGGAAAGTGCATATTACACATTTTACATGTATTCTCTCATTACATCTTAACAACAATCCTACAAGATAATTATTATTTCCCT
>NW_006798658.1:978192-1003426 GCF_000442215.2 Lipotes vexillifer | reverse complement strand
TTCCCTACAATTTATTGCACAGATGGGGGAAAGAAAGGGCACAGTTTAAATTTCCCAAGGTTACGAGATAGTAAGTAATGGAAGTCCAGAGCCTGTGCCCTAACCATTTTGCTGTACTGTCTTCTGCTAGCTGATATCATAGTACAAGTTTTTAAAACTTTCATAAACTGAAAGAAGCACATATATTCTGTGAGTGTGAAAATTTTTCAAAGATGGCATCCTGACACGTGATTTTGGCCTTAATCAGCACATCTTGGGCAATAAGTTTCAAAAGCAGCGTGTAACAACCATAATTAAGAGATCAAAATTGAAAAAATAATCACCAAGGCTTCATGCCTTCATCCTCGGCCTTTGACCTACTAGGTTGGTGAAGTGTTTTAAACGAATAGACCCCAGAATAGAAAAATTATCTTTGTACATCAATCCTGTTCAAAAAGATACAAGGAGTCACATTTCAATGGCACATAACATCAGAGGCTGCAACAGAATCAGATTTCACATGAAGCAGAGACACACGAGGGTCATACAGAGGAGTGGTTAAGTGCATGGGTTCTGTACTTGCTCTCACTAGCTCTATAACCTTAGGCAGGCCTACTAAGTTCTGGAAACCCCAGCTTCCCTATCTTTAGAAAAGGAATAATAATAATATCAACATTATTTGTTTTTTGTGAGAATTAGAAGAGTTTCTATTGCATACAGGAAATCTGCAATAAATGTTACCTTACTATTTATTATCGTGAATCAATGTACCAACTTGGGCAAAGGGGATTTGCATACCCAGAGGAGTAAGAGGTCTGACACCTAACAGGATACTTAATGTTATTTTTCAAAGAACCCACTCTGTACGTGAATGTTGAAAGAACCCCCCCACTCTCCCTTCCCAAATTGCTGCCTCACAAGTATGTTTAGACACTAATAGTTAACAGTAGCAGCATTTCCAAACAGAAAAGGGCAATGACATAACTTTGACTTGTTTCTGTACATTTATATAAATAACTAAAGAGTGGCTTACAAGAAGAAAGGATGAAGATGACTCCAGTGGTATGTAAAAATAGCCATAGAGACTCAGCCCCTTGGTCAATCCACAACAGCCACTGATGATCTGATCATTTCCTCTCCTCTGTGTTTGGATGACTTGAAGGCACTTCCCAGCAAGTAAACCCATGACACTAAAGCAACATTCATTCCCAGTTTATACAGATTTCATCCCATCATACCAACAGCCCATATAGCCAAAGAAAGGGCTTTCTAACACATTGTTTCCATGGTGTTTATGTGTTTCTACCCTAAACAGACAGACGCAGCTTAAGCAATGCATGTCAATCCCATTATGAGGCTGTGAAATGGGCAGAAGTTTTGCCACACACTCATGCAATCACACACATTGTGCACATCCTGTTTATTTGGCTCGCCCTCTGATGATTGGCTGTGGTGTATCAGCACATTACTGACAGCTGGGAATTTCTCCAGTGGAACATGCCTTCCCTATGACAAACATCCAAATAACAATGGGAACACGTGTCTGCCCACTGTGTCCACACAAAGCAGCACAGTTTCTCCAAAAGCAGAGCATGTTGGGTGCTTGGGTTTTGTTGGAATGCCACCGAGGGGCCCCCAGTGACCTTTAGAGGCCGTATGAGGTAATACATTCTTGGACCCCTATTTCCGGACTGCTTTGGCAAGGTCAGGATGGCAAAGATCCCACTTCCACAATATCAGATGTTACGGTAATTCCTTCTAGCTAATGTGTAAGAGCAAAGGAATGCCTTCAAACCTCATCTAGGCCCTGTGGAATCTGTTGAAAATGCATGACAGCTGTGGGCTTTGGCGAGGCTGTCTGTGAATGTATGAGATTTGGAAACAATTCAAAGCTAGAAATAACTGTACAACTCATAACCCTGCACCATGGCTTGCTCTCTCCCTCTCTCTTCCCATCACTCATTTCACACACGCTGTAGCTGGGTCACCATCTCATCTTCATGACTTTCATGCATTCCTCATGGCCAGGAACTGTGGGTAACATCCTCCCCACACAAACACAGATGTGAAAAGAAGAAAGAAACGGGGGCGGGGGTCAGAGCAACAGAATGATTTTAATAAGGCACAAGAACAGGAAATTGAGAAAGAGCCTTTTTTTTTAGTATCCAGTTGGGAGTTGAGAAGCTGCAGTAAACTCACACACTTGTTTTAAAGCCCATCTGCAGTTAGAATCATCATCGAGTTTTCCAGTGATTTATAGAAGGACTCATTTTCTTAAACCTGCATTATTTTTAAAGACTGTGACTATTTACACTTGGCTCTTCCGTCTTATCTGTATTCTATGCCCTTCACCATTTACTCTCTCACAGCAAGAGTTTGCATATAATGCAGTTGTAAAGGACCTACGGGAAACAAGGTCTGCTTAAAGACTCGCTTTCCTTAAATCAAATGACTATCATCCGCATGCCTTATTGATTTGGACCTCAAAATTCCTACTCTTGTCATTTTGACTTAAATGTCGTCTCAAGACGCAAAGACCTTCTGCAGCCTGACTCACAAACAATATGACATCCTAGGAAACACTGGCTCTTCTCCTGTGATTTCTGCTACTTCTATGAACAGTCCGGATGCCCCTCAGTATCTGTGGGGGGATTGGTCCCAGGACCTCCATGGATACAAAAAAAAAGTCCGGGGATGCTCAAGTCCTTTACATAAAATGGTGTAGCGCAGCGGTTCTCGTATCCACAGGTTCTGGTTGGTTGAAGTTGCAGATAAGGAAATCGCGGTTATAGAGGGCTGGCTGTATGTTTAAAATATGACTTCTTGGCACCATCAGGTTATTCTCGCAGTTTTTTCCTTTCGAGTTAACCCGGTTTTGACACACATGGTGGCTGTGTGTCAGTCATTAACAACACAGACTCTTAACCAGCCCAGAATAAACCACACATTATCATTATCCAAAGTTTGGGCAAGGTAACTCCCCAAGATGGAGGCTTTAAAAGTAAAGAATTATTCCTCCAGTTAATAGTATCCCATCAATATCTGAAAATGAACAAGAACACACATATCATATTTAAAAATAACTTAGGAAGTGGAAAACAATGTAAAGGGGGAAAAAACAATTCCTCCTGAGAATTTGCTGGATGCTGTCAAGCACCTCATTGGCCAGCTGGATCTATTTGAGTGTTCAGAAGCAAAGAAAAAATTACTCTGGCCATCCATGCACTAAAACTGATTACACCTAACTCGAAGAATAGATTCCCAAAGAAACTCACTTGGGGGACACACATGCTTGCTTGGGGGCATTTATTCTTAAATTAAGATCACTTCTAACAAGCTGTGTTATTTGGATTCCCAGGCCACAGTGGATTAGAAACAGCACATTGTAGAAAAACAGCATTTTGGTAGAGGAAAGTGTGCTGGCAACTACCAGAAGCACAGCTGGCTGGCTCATAGCAAGAGAAAAGAGCAGCAGTTCAGCAGCGTGATTGTCCAGGGCATTTAGGAAAGGGGTCCTAGAACATCACACTACAGCACAGGACAATAATGGATGTGCATAACGTTGACACTGAGTCATCAAGGAAGAGATACGGTCTATATAAGAATTCATGGAAGTGTATATACATTTACGGTGTATTCACAGCAAAATACAGAATTAGAAATTGTGCTCCTTCAGAAGAGCTGATTTCCTTTATGTCCAAAATAAATAAATGTGAAACACCTCATTGTCCCCAAATAACAGATTTTTTAAATTACTGTATTTAAATACAGAAGACTTATAAGAATTTAATATCACTGTCTCTTATTTTTCTTAAGCTCATACTCCATAAGATATACATTACATGCCATCAATTTCACTTAAGCACTTCTTAAATAACTTCAAGACTATTCTACCAGAAAAGAAAACCAAAGAGACAGAGATTCTGCTTTTATCACTTAGTATCTAAAACTGGAAAATTGTGAACGTCACTGTATTCACACACTCACACACATACACACACACACACTCACAAACACAGCACTCCACACCAATGACTGGAAGGCCTAAAAGGAGCAGTGCGCCTTCCATGTTCACTTCACAGAGAGAAACTGATACAGTGAATTAAGCAAGTGAGTGACCTAGGCAAGAGTGAGAGGACAGGGACATTTCTGATGCAGAGCATTTATGGACAGACAGCAAAAGGTAGAAATGCTTAGGGATTAGTTGTCTGGATGGAACAGTACGTGTCCTCCTGTCTCATATTCTCTACTCTCTTGTCTGGGTTTCACACGACCTCTTCCTAGCTTTGAAATTCCAGTGGCTCATCATGACCATCAAGCAATACACCAACCTGACTCTCATCCTGTATCTGTGACTCAACCTGCTGGTAAACTCCTTTTATAAATTCTGCAATGGGCACCAGCACCAGCTTCTGATAACTACCCTATACCATTGTATTCGTTTCCTGTGGCTGCCATAACAAATAACCATAAACTGGATGGCTTAATGCAACAGAAATTTGTTCTCTTGTAATTCTAGAAGCTAAAGGCCAGAAATGAAGGTGTGAACAGGGCTATGCACTCTCTAAAGGCTCTAGGGGAGAATCCTTCCTTGTCTTTTTCAGCCTCTGGTGTCTGCAGGCATTCCTCGGCTTGTGACAGCATAACTCCGATCTCTGCTTCCATCTTCACATGGCCTTCTCTGTGTGCCTGTGTATCTCTCCTCTTCTAAAAGGACACCAGTCGTTAGATTTAGGGCCCACCCTAAATCCATTATAATTCATCCCAAGGTCCTTAACTAATGACATCTGCAAAGACCCTATACCCAAATAATTCACATTCTGAGATTCTAGGTGGACAAATTTTCGGGGGGGGGATACTGTTCATCCCACCATACCCATCCACATAATTACTTTAAAAAACAGCCATGTTTTATACTATGAGTCTATACCTCTGGCTATGCATAAACATTCCAATGACAGACATCTGTGGAAACAAATTGGTCCTCATTCAACAGCCATTCTTCTCCACTTCTTCCCCAGTCTTGGGCACCTATCTCCAAAGTTAGCTGCTGCAAGTTCCAGATACTCATTTTCCCAAGCTCCTTGCAGCCAGGAGTGACTACATGACTCAGTGCAGCCACCGAGACAGCACAGGAAATTCAACAGAGATGATTTCCTTGGATGCTAATGAAGCTTCAGCTTAGGGCCGCATACTCACAACGACCCCAGCCAAGACTCTATGCCTAATTTTGTATTTTTAATATTATTCCGTCTTTCTTAAAGAAGATCCTCCAAATTATATTTGTTCAGGCCCCAGTAAACCTAAAATGCAGTAGTGTCCCTCATGACAAAAAGAGAATGCCCTACCGAGAGTTTTCTTTTCTGCCCCCTTTCTTCCTGCTTCAGATGCTGCCATGAGGATACGATTATTGTAGAAACAGTGGCCATTTTTCTATCATGAGTGGAATGCTGAAAGAATCCTAGATATTCTTCCCCTTGACATCATTTAGTGCTGAACCCGCCCCAGAGCCATCTCCCTCCAGACTTCTTGTGATGTGAGAAAAATATATAATAAAGGGTTATTTAGATTTTCTCTGTCATACAGCAAAAAAGTGTCCTAACTGATATGGCACTTGACCTAGGCTGGACCAATCAGAGCCTTGCCCTGAATTTTTGGACATGAGTCCCAGAGAGTCTTGTCGTTGTCCCTATGTTGGCTAAAATCACAAGCTATGAAATTCTGGGATGTTTGGCTACCTGAATTCTTGCCACATGAATAAAACTCTTACAGAAAGAAAGAAGAATGAACTTGACACAGGCAGAGAAGCACAGCTAAGAGAAAAAGAAAGAAGACTGATGCTCTGGTCCCTGATTCCCAATGTTATGAGAGAGCGTGGCCTTTCTCCAGTCATGGTTGTCTAACTATTTCACAGCTTATCTTCCCATTAAATTCTTCTCTTTTGTTTAAACCAATTCAGGTGTGATTTCTTTCACTAGTAAAGTTAAATTGACTAATTAGTAAAGCTTCCTTTCCTTCTGCCAGATGTTACCATGCCCTGTGTCATTTTCCTTTCTTAGTTCTCTCTACCTTCTGCCAAGAAGCTGGAATCCAATCCCATGGTTTCAAATGCCCTTGGTGATTAAGAGCAAGCTATGTCATCAGACATATCTGGGTTTACTTCCTGGCTCTGTTACTTACCAGCAATGAAATGTTGGCAAGTAACCATCTCAAAGCCTCATTTACATTATTTCAAAGAAAAGGGTCATGGTAATATCAATCTCATGTAGTTCTAAGAAATAAAAAAGCTGGTATGTATAGAGCATTTAATAGAATGCTTGACACACAGTAAACACATAAAATATACTGATTATCATCACAAAGCCAGATATCATTATAATTTCTGGATCACAAGACAAAAATCTGTCACTAACCCCAATCTCTCTCTTGCATTCTAATCCTACATCTCTTATTTCCTTCTGAGCCTTTCCATTAATATTCACCAATTTCACCTTAAACTAAACTGATTTCCACTCTTCTTTCCATCACTCCTCTCCTACCCACACTTCAATTAACAGTCACAATTCAGTGTGTGACACTATCATTATTCTCTCAGTGATCCAGCCTCCAATCTAGGTTGGTCTAGTATTGGTTTTGTTAACTGCCCTGTCACACATATGTATAATGCATTCCTAACTAAAACAAAAGCAAAAACAAAAAAATCACAAGGATTATGATTTACAGTTTGTTGTATTTTTCTTTTATTTGTTTAGTTTAGCTATTCAATATTTTTAAAAGTGAATCTGAGACTCTACAATCTTGAATGTACTGTGCTAGGCACAAGTGGTGATTTAAAAAACAAAGGTATCTTTCACTGGTCATAAAGAACTTGTTTTCTCAATGAGGAGATACAACACATGGGCGAACTATTATTGTATTTATCACATTTTTCCAGGCACGCAGAGGAAAAAATGCAAAGTGTTTAGAGACTTCAGAATTAGAGGTCACTCCTAACCTAAGTACACTTTCTTTTAGAAAGTATTACACTTGGTTAAGAAGAATACCTTTCTTTGGGCCCAACACTTTAGGGAGCTCTGCCCATTATAAACATACAAACTAAATTTATGAAAGAACACCTGGATGCCCTTGCACCTGAGATCGAGCAGACAGAGCTGATCCAGCCCAACCTGCAATTTTAAATGTTGGCTCTTATGACAAACTTCTTTCAGTTCCCCAAAAGTAATTTCTACAAATCTCTTGCTGTTTGTCCCCACAGCAAAAGATGAACACATTCACATGCCTCACCGGACTTCAGAGTTGATACTGCTCTGTTATGTGGGAAAGACCGAGGAGCAGAATCTGTTAAGTAAGAGAAAACACAAATGCATTAACTGGTCCTGTCCTTCTCAGCGTGGATGAGATAGATTCTTGCGAAATGAAGTCTCTTTTCCCAACTGTGGCTGAGCACCCATTTTCTTCTCCATATGTTCCAGGTGTGGCATCTGGACATACTCCTACTTTAGTAAATCAGCATATTTGTAATAGGTGTACATGGAAGGTGAGGAACAGTTTGCACTATTAAACATTTCAAATTTTTCTTAAATTTTAGCCTATGTAGGTCTAGAAGTAATATACATCACCTGTGATATTGATTGTTTATATTACCATATGGATTTAGATATTGCTTTAAAAGGTGATCAAAGAGATATACTATTGCTAGCACTTTATTCAAGGAAGTTAAAATACTTATAAAATGTTTCTGTGATGATGCTATTTTGTCATGTCTCTTTATTAAAATGGTTGAACACAGTGTATAAAATTTATGGTAATTTAGAATCAAATACTGCTTTAAGAATTCTATTGACAATTCCAGTTATGATAGCCTTAATAGAATTCTCAATTGGAAATTAAAAATACAAAAGTCTAAGAACTATGGTGACTGAAGAAATGCTTTCTAAATTGGCATCACTGACAATATAACACAAGTATGTAAAAAAAATCTTGATTATAACTGCATTGCTGATCTTGTTGAAATGAAGGCAAGAAAAAATTTTAAGAAATAAATATATAATAATTATTCATTATGTTTATATTTTATTACTTAACAAATAGTGTCAGTTGATCAACACAGAATACCCAGCTGTGCACAATAATAGTAAATTTAGTAATCTTGGATATTAGCAACACCGTAGTCTTACACAGTTTTCAATTTTGACATTATCTACCTAGCAAGGTTTTTAGCTAGATTTATGTTTTATATATTTAGACAAATGGTACGTGGCTCTCATTCATACTTTAGGCCTGGCAAACGTTAACAGCAAGTCTACTTTTGAGGGCACTTTATGGGTTAAGGAAAATATGAATTTAGCTTTGAAATACAAGTACCAGTTAAGAGAATCCTGAACAAAGTTGAGATTGGGCAAACAGTGAGGAGTCACCACCAAAGAGGGCAAACATACAAAGCTGGGGATGCCCATATCCACGTCAGAATACAAGATCCATGAGAGCACAGAGTGTGTCTGTTTTGCTTATTGACATGTCTTTGGCACCTAGAACATAAATATTTGTTGAATGAAGGAATGAATGAATGATAGCTAAAAATCTAATTTAACTAGACCATAGAGTGTATAAAATAGAACAGTGGGAAGAGATATGGGAACATATGTATATATATAACTGATTCATTTTGTTGTGAAGCTGAAACTAACATACCATTGTAAAGCAATTATACTCCAATAAAGATGTTAAAATAAAATAAAATAAAATAAATAAAAAATAAATAAAATAGAATAGTGGGAGATACATCGTAAAGGAACAGATACTGGGAGATAAAAAACAGTTCAAATGATGTTTTATCTAATTCATTAGAAGACAGGGCATTGTTTTATAACAGAGACTGGCAGACATCTTCTTCCCTCTATCCTCTTTTCAGGATGAGGACAATATTGTTCTAGGACATGGAAATTTTCATTGATAGGATCAAAGCGATCACTGGCAAAAGAAAAGGGAGGAAAGGAGAAGAGAAGAAAGGAAAAGGAAGAAAGGAAAGCTCCACAAGAAGGGTCCTTAAGAGGCTTTGGGGATAAGTCTAGGCAGACCTCTGGAGGTTTTATTTGTATAAGGGCTCAACATGTTCCGGGAAGAGCACAGAGAAAATGCTTTGGAAATGACTGGGAGCTTCAAGACTGAGAGGTCTAGACACAGGGGCGAGATAGAGGCCACCTCCTCACCTCTTGGGACCTGCTCCCATCGAATACAAGAAACTCATCCTTCAGTGGGGGCATGTCACCAAGCTGTGTCCTGTCCAATGATAGTGATCACAACAGTGTTCACCAGGAAGACAGCTTCAGCGTGCACTACCATTGGGTCCATTCACAGCACCCTATGAGTCAACCCTTAAAGAAACTCTGCTAAGTTCCCCATGAAAGAAGAGCTTTGAAAAAACAAAAGATAAAAGGGTGATTCAAACTGAAGAGTCATAACATTGAAGACAAAGAAAAAAATTAAGAGAAGTTCCTCTATAGAACGTATCCAAAAAAATGTAGCACAGCATAGAAGAACTTGTGCGGAATTCTATAGCTAGAACTATAGAAAAAAAGAGAAATAAAATGAGAAAAAATTTTATAAAACGTTCACTTCTTGCAAATATTCTAAGTTGGTTCAGTTTTAAAGTCTTATGTTTAGTCACCAAGTTTCTATAGAAGTCTCATATTTTTCTTTCAGTTCATAAAAATTTTTATTGCTAAAATTGAGGCTTCACTATATGCCTCTTGACCTGGGTTTACATTTTACAGCTGAAAAAAACATATAAGATCTCAAAAAAAACAATCATAGCCAAATTGTTGAACTTTAGCTGGTTTTAGGTCAGAGGGCAAGAATCCATTGAATTTTGTTCTTTCCACCTAAAATAAAGAAATGCCCAAGTTTGCCTAAAGCTTGGCCCTAATTTCCCACTGTATCTGGGGCCAAGTTTTTCAGTTATTCTGGCACAAAGATATAGTTTTTAATGACACCTGAGACCAGGTGAATTTGTTAATGATTTTAATTCTAAGATTTCATAAGGCTACAGAAAACAAAAATTTTCCATTGCTGAAAATTTTCACTTGATGATTTTTAAGGACAGAAAGTAAAGTCTCTTAGAGTAAGTTTATATGATACAATTCATTTGTATCTTAAACTAGTGGTTTCCCCAAAGTAGGCATAGAATAATTTCACGCTTCCATGTGGCTGAGGTCTCAGTTAAGACTTTGTAACATGGAATCAAAGTTCAAATATTCCTTTCCTATTTAGTGATTTCTTCCATCCAAATTTCATAAGCCAAGGTCAATAAGGATAAAATGTGTGAGTGAGTGGAGGTTTTGAAGCAATGGATTATTTATACTGTGGTTGTGATTAAGACATAAGGTGGGAAGTAAAATGAAATTCTATAAACTGACTTCATGAAGGCTAACAGTTGTTTTAAAGCCAGGAACTAGAAATTCCAATAAGAACATAATTTATCTTAGTTCTAAAACATTAGTAAATTGCTGAGAAGTAGAGTTTGATTCCCTATCAGGGGAAAACTTGTAAAAGATAAATTTAAGCCAGGCTATCTTCCTCCCAAGATACATTTGTATCCTAGTTTCCACTGAGGATTAAGGTAACGAGTCTTTAGCAAGCTATTTCCATTTTACCAAACATATACCACAAAAGATGTGAACTCTGTCCTTCAAGGTATATGTTAGGTGAACCACGGGCATAAGCAAGATAGACGAGGAGCTAGCAGAACGCTAAATAATCTATAATCCAAATGCTAGATTGTACAGAACAGAATAGGGTTTTGGAGAATATCTTTTAAAAGTCATTAGCTAAATTTTAAGAACAAATAGGTCTTGAGTTAGAGACTCACTGACTCCTATTCCACGTTTAGTGAATGACGATTGTTTATTGGCACCGTGTGGAGTTGTGGAAAGTCAAAGATGACAGAGTCCATATTCTTTACCAAAAAAAATCTGAGGGGGACACAAACATACACAGAGGGACAAAAGACACGAAAATTCTGTACGCTATAGATACATGTTTATGGTGCAAGGTGAACACAGAAGGAAGGCACCAGACTCAGCAGGGGATGGGGGTGGGAAGGGAGTTCGTTGGAAGGAAGCTTGCACACCAGACATGTGGGAAGGAAAGGGAGACCAATGCTAGGCAGAGAAGCTGAATAAACAACAAAACCAATGAGTTGCAATGAACAAAGTTCCTGGGCTAAGGGTAGGGTAGGGATCAAGAAATAAATAGAAATACTGTTGAGGAGCACAGTTGGGAAAAACAGTTGGAATACTGTTGGGAAGTAGGATGGACAGGTGGGCTGGGGCTGGATATGGATGGTGTAAGTGGGTTGAATGGTAGCCCCCCAAAAGATAAGTCTATATGTTAATCCCCAGAACCTGTGAATGTGTCCTGTTTGGGAAAAAAAAAAAAGATCTTTGCAAATGTAATTAAGTTAAGGACCTTGAAATAAGGAGATCATCCTGGATAATCTGGGTAAGCCTTATACCCAATGACAAGTGTCTTTATAAGAGTGAGGCACAAGGATATTTGACACAGAGGAACAGCCTCAGAGAAGAGGAAGAGGCACTAGGAAGACTGATGTGGAAACTGGAATTTTGCAGCCACAAGAAATCAAGAAATGCCACCAGCCACCAGAAGCTGGAAGAGACAAAGAATGGATTCTCCACTGAAACCCAAAGAGGGAGCACGGCATTACTGACACCTTGATTTTGGACTTCTGTCCCCCAGAACTGTGAAGGAGTAAATTTCAGTTGCTTTAATCCACCCAGTTTGTGGTAGTTTGGTATGACAGCCCTATGAAACTAACAAAGAGGACCTTGAGCTCCACACTGAGTCCAGGCTCACTCTGATGGAGAATGATTTTTTTCTGCCATAGAGGTGGTTTAAAAGTGGGATACAAGATTGATGGGGAGCTACAGCAGGGATTATGGGGAAGGAAACCTTCTGGTAAACTATTATAATTGTTCAAAAAAGAGGTCATAAGATTGTTGTCAAACGTATAATTTCCAAAATCGTAAGACAATATAATTCTCATACAGATTCACAAAGGTTCACTGAACTTATTAGTAAGGAAATCGGCAGTAGACAAAGCCAGTCTATCTTGCTGCTTCATTATACTAAAACATGCTAACACATGGTGATGATACTTAACACTGTATGTATTATATATTTGAAAGTTGCTAAGGGAATAGATCTTAAAAGTTCTCATTACAAGAAAAAAATTGTAACTATATGTGGTGATAATGTTACCTAGACTTATTATGGTAATCATTTTGCAATATATGCATTCATTAAATCATTATGTTGTAAGTACACCTAAAATAGTATAATGTTATATGTCAGTTATATGTCAATAAAAAATGCGGAGTTTCTGAAAAAATAAAACACGCTAACAAATGCATGTAGAGTCAGTGAAAGAAAAAAAGAACTCGAATGAGATTGCTAAATTACAACAACAGCAAAAGCGATTTATTTTCCTTAAGGGCCAGACATCATAATCTTTGGATTATCTTCTTTACTGGGCTAAAACTATTGCATTACTACTGGGAAAAATAAACGTGCACCTTCTTTGTTTTCTACAAGCTAATATTTATGTTTACAAAGCTGTAAAATGTTCTCATGAATTCCACTAAACATCAACTCAAGGAAAGATACATTCTTAAGATAGATGACTTTTGGGTGAGTTTGTTAGACAACGCCACCGCTTACTGATGAAAATCACGCCATTATCTTTTTGCCTTGCTTCCAACTTCCGGATAACGTTTTCTTAATATTTGAGACTCGAGTCAAAAGTAGAGTGGAAAACGTTTATTTAGAGACCTTGCAAAGAAAACCTTACAAGACAAATACTGAGGAGCACCTCCTCCAATATCACGTCATAATTTCATGTTATCCTGATGTAATTTGTTTGCAAAGTCTTCTAAGAGGATATATTTTTAATAAAATGCGTTTGTATTACTGTATTCAATAATATCTGAGCAGCTACTGTGCATATAAAGTTACATGATACTTTCCTTCAAGGACTTTATCGTATTGCCAAGGTTTGAAAGTGCTAAAGGTTTGACACATGAAATAATAAAAGCAATAGAAATACCATACAGTAAATGTTAACTATATTTAATCAAATGTCAAAATATATGATTCCCTTCTTATCCTGGTCTTAAATGTACAGTTTTGCAGAGAATTTTTGTGTAATGTGGGAAGTTAATGAGATATGATTAGGAAGCTAACAAGACACTGGATTTCATAGATGACCAGGAAGAGGAATCCTGATTTTGCTGGAATAGAATGTAGAAACGACAAAATTAGGGAGTAATGAATTCCATTCACGTAGTTTCTCCTCAAAACAGATTTAGTAATAAGATGAACTTCCTTGGAGACATGATACAAAGACAAGTCTTTGTTGGCAGCTGAGGAAAAAATATAACCATAATTTTTTGTTAAATAAAACAGTTTGATGATTTTAAAAGGAGCCATAAATGTACTAGCAACTTCCATTTTAGTGGCTACACAGAGAAGAACTTTATGTCAACCTATATGATTTAGTTTTGATTTTTACATTGGAATTTGTCTAGTACTGTACATATGATGTGACACACATAGGAAACTTGTTTCCGGGATGCCACTTCTGACCCATGATTTAGTTCCCACAGTGCCTGGTTCACAGCTATTGCAGCATTTCTGATAGTGTATTGTAATTTTTCTTACTGTTCCCCACAATGGAGTGTTAGCCCCTCAAAGACAGGAAACATGCTGTTTTCATCACAAAATTCATAGCACAGTGCCCGACACACCCTAGATACTCAATTAATAAATGTTAAATTGTAAATGAATGTATCCATAAATGAACAAAAGATTTGGGGATATTCTGCCATAAAACAAGCTTAAGGTAAGTTTGCCAAATTATATTATATATATAATGATACCTCTAAAAGTGATTTACCTCAGTCTGTCACTTTTTTTTGCATATGGTATACAAAATTTCCCTCAAAAGGAAATATTATTAGAAGTTTCTAATTCAAAGCATTAAACCATTTACACAGATATAGAGAGATATATATATTGAGGGAAACAGGAATATGTCACACCAAAAAATGCCACTTTGGCATGTTGATTATTTTGAATGAAAGGCACTGAAGAAATAGCAGGTGCAGATACTCTGACTCTCCTATGTCTCCACTGTGTCTCATGCATTTTCCCCCTACGGATGACTTGATATACATCAAACAATCACTGTAGTTCCACGGTGCATAAGACTGCAATATTTACTCTGTACTCAAAGAATAGCTGTGCAGGGGTGGTTAATTAGGGCTCAGGATCAAGATACTTCAGCAATAGCCAATAGCCAGGGTGAATAAGTCAAATTTTAGGGAATATGGAATTCAAGCAAAAGTAAGGAACTTGGAGAGTCTTGATTAATCAGGCAGATATTATAGATCAAAGCAGAACTATAAATCCACTGAGATATGCAGGAGGGCCGGAAGCAGGAAATCTGGTTAGTGAAACATATATGGTCATTGCCATTTTATAAGGAGGCTGTCCTTTTCAATAAAATTTTCTTAGAATTTGGGGAATCCTGGGAACCTTAGCATCTATTCTCCACAAGCAGAAAAAAAGAGCAGTGCACTTCTGTGACAATGCATGTCTACAGAGATATAGAGGGTTCAGTAAGAGAAACACGAAGTCTACGATTGAAGGTGAGAGCTAAATGCTATTTCTGAGTCAAGAATACCAGAGCAGAGCTCTAAAAAATTAGAATGAATTTTTAAAGTAATTCTTTTGATGAGCTACATATGTCAAAGTCCCAGGAATATCCGCCAAAAGACACCAGACAAAGAATGCAGAGGTAAAGTTTCAGCCACACTTAGATTCACCTGAGCTAGATAGATTGCCTGTTACATAAGCTTATCTTGAATTCTCCACTTCATTTTACGAATCAATTCACTCAGCTCTGAGATTAAAGATGGTATAACACAATACAAAATGTTGTTATTTGATCAGGAAACATCCAAATCCTTTAACAGGATTAGCATACAGCAGAAACTCTCAAGTGAGGGACTCCTTACAATGAAGTGAAGGGAAACATGCGACTCAAACTTAAAGGGTCTCGGGCTTCCCTGGTGGCGCAGTGGTTGAGAGTCCGCCTGCCGATGCAGGGGATACAGGTTCGTGCCCCGGTCTGGGAGGATCCCGCATGCCGTGGAGCGGCTGGGCCCGTGGGCCATGGCCGTTGGGCCTGCTCGTCCGGAGCCTGTGCTCCACAATGGGAGGGGCCACAACAGTGAGAGGCCCACATACCGCAAAAAAAAAAAAAAAAAAAAAAAAAACTTAAAGGGTCTCAAGGAGTCAGCACAAGTTTAAGGAAATTCAATTCTGTTGACCACACGATAAACATAAAATACTTTGAACATGGTATTCCCTCTACATAGGATGTAGCTCCTGACACACATTTCAGCTCAAGTGCCCTTCTTTTCTTGAGGGAAGCCTTACCTTATCCCAAGTAAGTTTCTTTTATTTTATACTCACATACAGTTTGTCTCTTTCCTTTATGTCACATACTTCAATTTTTAACTATAAAATCCCTTATACAATTATGCATTAATGTCTTTATTTATGAATGAAATAGTAGAGACTATGTCTATCTTTGTTCACCATTTCAACTGTGCCACTTAGAATACAGCATTTCATATGCTATGAGCTCAAAAATATTTGTTGACTGCCTGAATGAATGACTAGATAAATGAATGTCATCGCCAACAGGAGTCACTACTATACTTTTAATTCCAACCAAAACAAGTAGAATACAATACATTTGCCCATAAATATTGGACAAATAGAAAAATATAGCCTAGAAAAAAAAAAAACACAGAGAGCAATTAGAGACAAATACAAACCACTACTAAAATTTCTGCTTTCAGAAAAAAAAATCAATTAAAATCAGTGACTCCCTTTTCCTTTGGCAATATCTCCTCTAAACCCAGTTACTGAAATCAGACCATATAAGAAACAAAGGAAGACAGTAGAGTGATTTAACCCTGCCAATGGAGGATGCTTTAAAGGTGGTTTTAGTCATGTTCCCATTACACCCAGTGTAATGGGAGACGGTGTCCCCCTCTGGAGCTTCCAGTCATAATTGTGACGAGGAGAGTTGGAGGAAAACTCTGAAAATGATTAAAGAGTCAAAAAAAAAACAGACACCGTGATGAAAGCCTAAAGGAATCAGTATTATTTCACCCCCAGAAAAAGTTGGCAGGTTAAATAATGGAATGGTATCGATGTGAGCAGCTGTTCTACATTCCCAGCAGCATAGGTAAGGGAGGGAGCCTTCAAGTTCAGACTAAGGAAGGACTCATTCTCCCTCCCACCCCAGTCCCGCATACCTTCTCTCCCACTGCCACGGGTTTCAGGTGGCCTCTCCCACTTCTCGGTGATAAACCTCTTCTATTTATTTACCCATGATTCTCCTTAAAGTCCTTCTTGTAAAAAATTTCCTCTAACTACAAAAGTTTCGTGAAGACTCTCCCATGCAGCTACTCCTCTGGAGCAATTATCTGAATCTATTGTTTCTGAAATCTTTTCAAAGCATTTGATTAAAACAGGAAGCCTTAAAAGGATCTCAGATTTCTTTAATGTCTTAAGTCAAAAGCAAAAATGCTGGGTGTAGATGATATATATTTTCCATAATATTAAGGATATACCCGCAGCGAGACAACATTTTTAAGGGGACAGATGCCAGATTATGTTGTTGCCTATTGGCTTAAATCTAAAATTCCTTTTCCTAACTTTTTAAGCTCTCCAGCAGTTGCAGTCCTGCTTGGTGACAGGTTAGTGAAGACAGAAAATGTAACATCTCTCACAGACTTAGAATAATATATCCTTGAAAGAACATACGCTCTCAGTGTTCACTGAACCATATGTGATAACCTACTTATTGCATGAACTTTCTCCCTGAGCCCTGGGTTCTCTTGCCCTTGCTGATACTGTCAAGTAATGAAACGACTACAGAAAATTTCAAAGAGAGTGAGGGTGAGTGGTATTCAGAACATCTTATCTGACTTCAGTATTTGTAGCCACTGATAGACCTGAATAATATTTTCAAGAAGAACGGTTATTTCCTACTGATTCACCACCCCAAACTATCCTTAAGAACAGGTGATTTGGGGCTTTATTCACACAGTGTACAAAAGAGTTTAATAAACTGCACTAAATTCAGGATCTGGCATGAGTTCTTTTTCATATTAAATAATACTACCAATCTGATAATCAGATACAGAATTACTATTAAGATTCATTAGAAATCTTCAAGCGTGATGCAACAATCTACACAAAGTTGGCAACTTATATTACAATAACTCAAGTAAATTTATTTTTACATCAATAAATAAACAACGTATCAAACTAGCAGAGAATCAAAACTCTCAACTACTTTTATCTAGGAAATGTTAAAATGAAACCCTTAGTAAAGTTACAATTCTTTACGAAGACAAGATAGAGACATCCCATGTTCTTAAAATTCTAAGAATGATTTATGTTTTTAATTTGAGTTCTGTGTGCTTGTGTATGTATATGTATGTGTATTTTAAGTGGAGAGGATAGGTTTTATTCATTTCCATATGAGTCAAATTAATATTTTTAAATATATAAGATCTATCTTTGCACTGAAAAATTAGAACCCAAAGGGAAAAATATGAAAAAAGTCAATTAAGAGAGGACTGTAATGAGACCCGATTTACAGTCTTAAGTGCACTGTTCAAATATTCTAATAAGCCACATAGACCCCTTGTGTGATTTCATTTTCATCACACAGAAATGAACAAAACAAGTCATGAATAACAAAAGCACCTACTATCACTCAATTGAAAATAGACACACACACACAGAAAAAACCAGTCCAAGCAACTTTGGAGCTCAATGCTAAGGAACAATTTTATTTCATGTAACCAATTTTGTAGCATTTTTTCTAGAATTTAAGCCTACCACCGTATTTCATCTTTTGGTCTGCATTTATAGAACAGATTAGGGGGAAAAAATGCCTATGTCAGAGTCCAGCTCTAAAGAATTTGTGCAATGCTTCCAAGTTTCTAATTGTATAAATATTCATGTTTCCAAACTGAATGTAATAATTAAAGTAGTGTGTTCTACTTCAAGAAAACCCATATTTCATATTGGACGTTACTCATGGTAACATGGACAGAAGTGCATTTCTGTGCTCCGTTACACATGCTTTTCATTTAGTATCTAAAAATGATATAGCCATGTGATAGGCAACCAAAAAAAGCAAGTTGACGGGAAAAGGCCTTCGAAGTATAATATCTTTTTTAATACATGTTTTTATCAAAATAGATAAAACTTTAAATTTAACCAGGTCAGGACTCCCTCTTCAAAGCCACGTAAGAAAGTTTCACCCAAGCTTATGATAATCAAAGTGACCCCTTATCCATGTGATAGAGTAAGAAACACACAAGAATCACAACTGCCTGTTAGGCTAAATTAAATGTACTTCCCTTCTGTGACAAGTCTTAAAAGAACCTTACCAATAAATGGCTATGGAATGGCTACTATCTCATTGGTCTTCCGTGGTTTTCCGCATTTTTATTATTCTCTTCCCACTCTGCGCCTTCTATATCCACAGTCAAATAAGGTAAATGGGAGAAGATCAAGCCACCTAATATTTCTGGATAAATGGAACTAAAACTGCAAGATTAGGGAGCTGAAATGGGAGAAATGGGACTATTTTCGCATAACAGTTACCTCTTATTGGGCTTGCAACAAATGCCCAAAAAGGCACTGGACATGTCATGATTGCCACTAATCCTTGTCACTAACAAGCTCGTGCTAGACATAGCAGAGACAGCATCAAAATCCAGGTCTCCCCGACTTCATAGCCCATGTTTTTCCTGCAGTGCCAAATTTCCTTCCTTTGGAGGGCTCTACTGGAGCTCCAAAAAGGTACAGAGTTCCAATGTTCCAGCGGAATTAAGTGAGTGAGCAAAACACGTTTGCACAGTCAACAGAACCAAAATTAGAAGCATATCCCTTAAAGGTCAGTCATATTCAATACAAATATGAGCCAATGATTTTACAAAATAGGATCCCTAGAAGCTAATCGACTTAAAGGATCCTATGGAAAGAGATCACCTGTACTTGCAACTATGTACAGAAGAGAGAAGCAGAAGTCTAGTCTCAGGATGTCTAAATGTGGAAAGGGCACAGAGGGTGCACAAGCAGCCTCAGGTGAGGCCTTTGCCTGAATCATGTATCCCCAGTAGCCAGCCTGCTGTCAAGGAAGCGCACAATGGCAACTTTACCCACCTGGGGGCTAAGGAATGTCAGTTGAATGTGAAAGATGCGGAGGTTATGCTATCCCACCTCACAATCAGGTGTGTCTGCAAGGTCAGAGTCACCTCTATTTTAACATAAACCGTAGGTAACTCTGCTTACGGCTCTGTCCCTCCAGGGCACCAAGATTTCTCCCTGTGCTCCAGATGGACCACCTGACCAAGTAACAGACCAAGTAAATGAATCTTGTGTTTCAAAAAGTTCTACTCATATACAAAAGGAGAGTTTTCTTATTGAGCAGAACCCAGTTGTATTATTTATTTCCTTAACACTAGAATATTAGTGCAATTTTTGCTAAAACAAATATTTGCAAAAGAAATTAATGCAAAAGAGAACTCTTCAGTTCGATTTATAAGACAGTCTAAGAAAATGAGTATATGCTGTAATACCTCTCTAGCCACATGGATTTGTGAATTACAGTAAGTTGACCTGGTACAATTACTGAAGCTTATTAATGAAATTCCCCAGAAAGGAAGCCTTTGTATTATGTAATAATACATAAAATAATCCAAAAAATGAGGTTATTCTTGGTTTATTCCATTGTACATCTTCAAATCATTTACAGTGTTTACTAGCAACATTAATATGTTCTGAGGACTTTCCACATAAATACACTCACTATTATAAGAAAAACACACATTGAGAGAGATCTGGAGCTGACACTCATGTAATACTGTCACACTGGACAAAAAATCTGTTGTCAATTTTTTTTTTTTTTTTTTTGCGGTACGCGGGCCTCTCACTGCTGTGGCCTCTCTTGTTGCGGAGCACAGGCTCCGGATGCACAGGCTCAGTGGCCATGGCTCACGGGCCCAGCCGCTCCGCGGCACGTGGGATCTTCCTGGACCGGGGCACGAACCCGTGTCCCCTGAATCGGCAGGTGGACTCTCAACCACTGCGCCACCAGGGAAGCCCATGTTGTCAATTTTTTATAAGTGACAATAAAGGCAATAGTTTATCCATGAATTTGTTCCGGCTGCATATAGTATTGACATCATGAGTAGAAAAAGTCTCTACAAGAGTAAACCAGACAGCAAGGAATGGCATATATTTAAAACTCTATAATATAACATGCTATGGGAATATTTTTCTTGTACATTAACTATTATATAAATATTTTCAAACATTTATGTCGAGTATATTTCTATTATTCATATTGTTTGAAAGAACTCCCATCTTAAACTCTCTGAGAAATTTTGAAAAAAATTAAAAAGTTCTCAAGTGACTATGAAAACTAATATAATTTCTGCTGTCTCCAATTTCAACAGCCAGATTCACTGGCTTCATCTGATTTTCAACAACCAATTTCCCAGGTTTAAAAAATAGCCCTTATAATAGCTAAAGTTTCCAATAAGCTGTTCTTTAGAGGTCTGGTTTGATAATTACTCCAAGCTCCATAGGAAATGCAATATTTTCAACACACACGGAACAGCACACCTGTGTCCTCCGTGCAGGCTGGCCTCCGGTAATCTCCATGCGAGTGTTTCCAACCCGTTGGGTCTTTTGGGTCTCCTCCATTCATAGAGGGACACAAATGGGAACGTTTTGATGTCTGTTAATTGATGTTTGTCCAAGCATTATGAAGTAATAATCCACAGGAGCCACAGAAGCTTTTACAAGGCAAAATCAAGGGAACAATCAAAGTTTTGAGTGGATTATTGCAAGTCCACACCCAGGCAAAGCTGAATCACAGCTTTTCATCCTTCCACAATGATACTATAAATAAAGCAAAGAAATTTTTGTTCTCATGTAATCCTCTCTATTATGTGGTCTTGTAGGCCGTCTCACGCAACTGGTGCAGTCTACACTGGGAGCTTGCCATGCGGCGGGGTGAGTCACAGAGCCGTCTGCTGGCCTCACACCATAACTCAATGGGACATTGAGGGCCTGTCATGTCCTTGTGAGGTAAATCTCCGAAGTATAGGAAAATAACTCATAAATCCAAAGAAGGAAAACGGTTTGGAAAAGTTGAGGTTAAAATGCCCCAAATGCAATCTCAGAGAAAAAAAAAAGAAACAACTACCTTTGAGTTGTTGCTCAATGGAACACTCCAGCACTAGCTTCCATTCAGCAAAGATAAAAATAGAGAGCACTCGTCTGTGTAATATGGCGTCCTATGCTTCTCCTTCAAACTCTACAAAGAACAAGCGGTAGCTGTCCGTAATTGAGGAATGAGCAGACTCTCCCATCAGCACAACTGGTGTAAATTGCTGGATAATCATTTCAGCTGCAGTGAACAGTATAGTTGAACACCAAGAAAAGGCATGAATTGACTCCCTCCTATGTGATTCCTCGTTTACATAAAAGCCCTCAAGGCATTAACAACTTTGTGGTTCACTTAGTTTCTTGGAATGACATAAATACATATGCGTTGTAAGAAAAATAAATTAAGCAGTACCTCCAGGCCATGCTTTTTTCAACTACCTTTAGTCATATTATTACGTCTTTAAAAAGTCAGACGTACAGTGAGTGTGCAGGTGTGTGTGTTGTATATGTCCCTTCCACCTGGCAGAAAGCTCACTTTACCATTTATTTGGTCATGATATAAAGCTAACAATCACGCCTGATTTAAGGCAGACAATAGTCCTCGTGTTAATAACATGGTAAATATAAGTTGATATGGGAAGTATTTAATCTGTACTTGTGCCACCACCCTGAAACAACAGGTATAGACATTAATTTTACATAGAAATTCTCCACACCATGCCTTAGAGGATTAGGGTTTGTGACAATAAACTCAGTACTATACACACTGGAAACGCAGAATAACTATCTGCTAAATTAATGAACAGACATCAGAAAAACAGTGGGTGTGTGTGTATGTGTGTGTTCTCAGTTGTCTAAAAGGGATAGGATGGAAGAAATCTAAGGAAGACTATTGCAACATAAAAGTGGATAGGAGGAATCAATGTCTACATACTGTCTACAGACTCAAGCTTTCTTAATTAACAAAAAAAAAATTAAAAAGAGACGTTTGCTTTATCACTGATGAGCAAAGGGATTCGTTGTCCTTGGGTCAGATGTTCATGCAATGACTGGGAAGTTAGCAGAGGTCACGGGGTCATGTTGCTTTCCCAGGACTGTGGAATGACAAGTTTTCCTAAAAAAGGATGTGATCAGGACAGGCAATGAAATGGACTGATAAAGACACTATCAAGATAAAGTTTGAAAAAAATTGCAGAGGGCTTCCCTGGTGGCGCAGTGGTTGAGAGTCCGCCTGCCGATGCAGGGGACACGGGTTCGTGCCCCGGTCCAGGAAGATCCCACATGCTGCGGAGCGGCTGGGCCCATGAGCCATGGCCGCTGAGTCTGTGCATCCGGAGCCTGTGCTCTGCAACAAGAGAGGCCACAACACTGAGAGGCCCGCGCACCGCGATGAAGAGTGGCCCCCACTCGCCACAACTAGAGAAAGCCCTCGCACAGAAACGAAGACGCAACACAGCCAAAAGTAAATAAATAAATTAATAAACTCCTACCCCCAAAACAACAACAACAAATTGCAGAAATGTTTACTCATTAATTTGAAAAGAAAATGATCAACCTTTCCAGAAAACGTACATAGTTTCTGAGGAGGAACGGTTTTAGACCTACATGCTTAATGATCTGGGGAAGGGCAAAGATTATACTAATGTTTCAAACACTCACGAAGTGGACTCTTTCCAAGGGTCACCTAGAGAGGCTCACTTAGAAAAAGCCTTTAGCAAATAATCCCTCATCTTCACCAAACCAGTATTCCATGTCTGGAATCACACTGATTCTGAAAACTGTGCAGTGTAATAGGGAGAGAAACCGGTCTGGCCTGACAAATGTTACCACAGTCATTCCTGGTTTGTTCGGTAGAGGCTAGGAATTTTTCTAATATTGAAAGGTAAGGAAATTCATTTTTTTCTTGAAATCAGATGCTGCCTTGGCTGCTGAGTCTGCCCAGCTTTACTACTGAGCAGGAACTAAGGGAAGACCTTGGAGCAGTGAAGGTTATTAGTACAAAGACTGAACCTGGAAAAAAAAGGTTCCCACGGCCTACAGACTTAAGCCCCAACTCTTTAGCGTGGCATATAAGGCTGGTCTAGGGTCGCTGCTTTCCGTCTTCTACATACATTCTGTGTTTCATGAATATCAGAAGTCAGTTTATTCCTCTGGTGCACCATGTACAATTCACAACCCCACGTATTTGCATGGACAGCTCACTCTGCCTAGTTTGCCCTTTGTTCTCTTTCCCAGCTAGCAAATTCCTGCTTAATTCCCAAAGCCCCACATCGAATACTAAGCCCTTTCTCTAGCTCTTCCTTATTCCCCAGGTACTTTTTTTTTTTTTTTTTTGCGGTACGCAGCCCTCTCACTGTTGTGGCCTCTTCCGTTGCGGAGCATAGGCTCCAGACGCGCAGGCTCAGCGGCCATGGCTCACGGGCCCAGACGCTCCGCGGCATGTGGGATCTTCCCGGACCGGGGCACGAACCCGCGTTCCCTGAATCGGCAGGCGGACTCTCAACCACTGCGCCACCAGGGAAGCCCCTCCAGGTACTTTTAACATCCTTATAGCATTAGCGTTTTTCACACTGTACCAATTATTTATTTGTATACATCTGTCTTCTGAGACGCTGAGCACTTGAAGATCAGGACATTTTCTTATTTATCTTTATGTTGTAGCATAGTACCTAGCATAGTACCTAGCATACAGTAGGAGATCAATAGATGCTAGTTTTATAAGGAAAAAAGAAGATGCAATTTACAGAATTAGGAAAATACTCATAATAAAAGTCATTAATGGAGAGAAGATTTTGGACAATTTTGAATATCTACCAAATCCTTCCACCTCCCAGTAAGACATGTATAAGTTTCTCAACAAAAGGAAAGAGAATATTTGTTTCAAAAATTTGTAATAACCTGTGCATGGTTTAAAAAAAGAAAAAGGAAAGGTAAAAGTATCATAACACTACAGGGGAGGACATTGCCTCACACCTATCAGAGTGTTGACCAAAGAAAGGAGCCCTGAAGACAGGCTTTGTCACTGAATGAAGGGCATCAAGGTTAAGCATCATAAGAAAAGAAAAAAGAAGTCTCAAGATGAAGATGGGAGCGATGGCAGAAATAGCCTCATAAGATTTCCAAGAGGCAGAGAAAATAATAGCAGCAGCAACAAAAAGTGACAAAGGGACCAAATCAAAACAGACATGAGTATTACAGTGTGCTTTTCATGGCCATTACGCGGACAGAGATTATCGGCAGTGGTGCTCTAATGGCTTCACCACGCTTCCATCCATGAACAAAATCAACAGTCAAGCATAGAGGGAAAATTGGGGCTTTGAAACAAAGTAGATCTGGAGTTCAATCCTGGCTCTACCAGTTACTATGTATAAGAATGAACCTCAGATAGGCCTATAGCCTGGGCCTTCTAAGAGATGCCATTTCTGGGAAACTGACCTTTTATTCACCTGGTTCCACAATAAGCACTCAAGAATCTGGAGGCGTTATTTTGTACCGGTGACTTGCAGATGGTCATATGGATTTAAGAAAAAAAGAAAGAAAAGCTCATCTGGCAGAACCATCACACTGTGTAACGTGTACTGGCTGCACCTGTACCTCCATCTGGGAGGGCAGTGTGTTGCCTCCTGCTTTGTGTAATTGGTACCATAAGCTTCCACATCCTTTGTGATTAAAGGAACTTCACATCCTTTCACATGTCTTTGGTATCTCTCCATCAATCATTTCAGAACACTGTGATTGTACTATTGTGACAACCACATAGTGTCTATATGACCCTAAACAAATTACTTAAATTTCTGAGTCCCAGTTCCTCATCGGCATGTAATAGCAGCTCGACAAATGATAGCAATGAAACAGCAAAGAGATTTTTTAATTTTCCAACTTCAACATCTTTTACCTTTGTTTA
>NW_006798658.1:959561-978116 GCF_000442215.2 Lipotes vexillifer | reverse complement strand
CTTTCTTACTTCCTGTGTTTAATCAGTCACCAAGTCACATCAATTTATCCTTCAAGACATTTATTGTCTGAGCCTTCCTTTTCATTTCCATATGTTTATAAAACACTATACACTATATCCCTCACTCTCTTGGGAATTTATGATGCATATTAATATATTAAAGAAAAGTAATTCCTAAAGAAAAAAAAATTCAGTTTATTTACTCAATACTTGCCAAATGAAATTACCTCTGGAACTGTTTTTCTTTTTTTAATTGAATTACTTTGAAATTTAAGCTCTTCCATTACCAACCAAGACTAAACTATAAGCCATGAAAAGTTCTGACCTAAGAAAAGATTTAGGATAAATAAAGGTTCTTTTCTACTTAACTTTAAAATGATAAATAATGATACCAAATATTGATGTTAGTGGGGATAGTAACAATATATTCCTAAATGATTTTATTTCTTTACATTTGATTCATTTTAATCTTGATTTAAATCATAAAACAGTGTAGTCAAAATTCATACTTTTATTTATGCTGTAATTTTATTTTAAAAATCTGTCTTTGTAGAATAGAAATACCACCTACTACCAGTGTCGTTCTTTTTTTTCCTCACCAAACATGGCTAAGTTCCTGAATTGTAGAGATAGCAAGGAATTCCAACTAAAGATCTTAACCCAAGCCATTTGGTCACCAAGACAAATACACTTCTGTGGCTTCATGTTGCTTTCTCACTCCACTACATGTAGAAAATCAATATGAACCTAGGGAAAGCCAAGATAGGACATTGTCTTTATGCAGTTGCATGTTAAAAATGGAGCAGTTCTAAAAGTAAGATATTACATATGTGGGAAAGTCTGATGAGCCCACAATAGAAATGAATGTTGTTGGGCTTCCCTGGTGGCGCAGTGGTTGACAATCCGCCTGCCAATGCAGGAGACACGGGTTCGATCCCTGGTCTGAGAAGATCCCACATGCAGCAGAGCAACTAAGCCCATGCGCCACAACTACTAAGCCTGTGCTCTAGAGTCCGCGAGCCGCAACTACTGAGCCCACGTGCCACAACTACTGAAGCCCGCGCGCCTAGAGCCCGTGCTCCGCAGCAAGAGAAGCCAACGCAAGGAGAAGCCCATGCACCGCAACAAAGAGTAGCCCCCGCTCGCCACAACTAGAGAAAGCCTGCGCGCAGCAATGAAGACCCAACACAGCCAAAAATAAATAAATAAAATAAATAAATTTATTTTTTTAAAAAGAGAGGTGGTTACTCTTAAAAAAAAAAAAAAAGAAAAAAGAAATGAAGGATGTTACTATCCAGAGATTTGGGAGAAAAGTCAAAGATAAAAAAGACAGAGTAAAGTGGCAGTTAACTATAGATTAAGGGTAAGTATATTTATAGGAAAAGTTAAATAGTCGCAGTTTTGTATGAGATTAATAATTTGCTTCTGTTCTGGTTGTGATCAACACTAGCTTATAACTAGGAAGTTTTTGCTGTTACTTTAGCTAAGTTGGTCTTTCCAAATGTGTTGCCTCATTGTATAACTATTTTAAATGTTTCACTAAAAAATTAATACAATAAAAGTAAAAAAGCAAAATTCATTCAGTAAGCTACTGACAAGAAAGACTGGATCTGACCTTTATTCCAGAAGAAGAAAGGCTGAATACTGTCCCCAATGAAGCAAACTAGAAATTGTATAGAAATCTATATGTGGTACTTGCATATACTCTATATGATATATTTCATAAAGTAATTCTTATCTCATACATTTTTGGGTGATTCACTCATGTAACAAACTTTTATTGAATATATTCTTTATTAGAAATACTATTTTGAGGATACATGTTCTTAATAAACATGGTGGAACAGTTTAACAGTAAGTGTGGCCAACAGAGAAAGTTGCTTAAAGTAGGGAATCACAAAAAAATGATGCATACATACCTTAAATATTTTGTTCTAACTCAAAACATATAAATGTATATTCATTTGCCAATCTTTTGATGTTGGGCCAAATTTTTTTTTTAGTATGATTCCATTCTTTTTCTTTCCAGAATGAATCATAATCAAAATGCATCATCTGAGATGCATTCCACTTGTGCTCTTTAAAGTGAAACCTTAAACATATTTGAGAAACAGTGTAAGTACATATCTTTCCTAGGTGTATACATCTTCCAACATTTTACAGTTGTCTTGGTTCCAATTAGTTTGGCAGCAATTTTTTAGCATCAGTCCTTACTGAGTCTTTCAAAGCAACACTTGTCTGTTTCACCTTCATATACCATCAGTTTCTTTAATCTCTAATTAAATGTTATAATTCCAAAACAAAATGTAACTGAGAAAGGCTGATCTTCAAAGATACTGAACAAGTTGACCTTTGACTTGAAGACTGGCATTACAGAGCAGACGCAAGATTCTGTCCAGTGTCTACAAACCCTTTATGTAAATAGCACATCCATCTCACAGTTCATGTTTTTTCCTTCTGTAACTTTAAAATTTTTGGTACACTGGTGAGTATTTAATAAATAGCTGTTGACTAAATGAGGGCACACAAGTAATTATCCAATCTTTACTGTACATGCCTGAAGCTGTGTGTTTACTGCTAATCCTTTTAGCAGGCAACACGGTACACTGAAAAGAGCATGGATATTGTGATTAAAAGACCAAAATGTGGATGCCAGGATGTGTGATTTCTGGTGAGTTATTTCACCTAAGTCTTAACCTCTCACCTGTATAATAGAGCTAAAAGTACCAACCTCAGGGAGTTATTAGGAAGATTAAATAACATAGAACACTGAAATAGTGTCACACGTGGGTTCTCCAAGAAGCAGACTCTGAGATGGAGTTAGAGTGTAGAACATTTATTAGAGAGTGCTCTTAGGATCAGCACCTATGGCCAGGGGCGGGGAGAGGAAGGAAGGAGGATTGGGCAGAGGGAAATTTGAGCTTTTTTTTTTTTTAACTTTTTATTTTATATTGGGGTATAGCCGATGAACAATGTTGTGATAGTTTCAGGTGCACAGCGAAGTGACTCAGCCATACGTATACATGTATCCATTTTCCCCCAAACTCCCCTCCCATCCAGGCTGCCACATAACATTGAGCAAAGTTCCCTGTGCTGTACAGTAGGTCCTTGTTGGTTATGCAATGGAATATTACTCAGCCATTAAAAAGAATGAAATAATGCCATTTGCAGGAACATGCATGGACCTAGAGATTGTCGTACTGAGGGAAGTCAGACAGAGAAAGAGAAATATTGTGTGATATCCCTTATATGTGGAATCTAAAAAGAAATGATACAAATGAACTCATTTACAAAACAGAAATAGACTCATAGACTTAGGGCAATTTGAGCTTTGATGCAGACCAACAGCTTCAGCTGACCCCACAGGGAGCTTTAGAGCTAAAATGAGCCATTGGAATTTCCCCAGGTAAGGCCGAAATGGCTGGACTTTTATACCTGATGCTTGATCAGGGTGCTTCCCACGGTGCCGGCCACTCTGGGAAGTGTGTGACCTTAGGCAAGGTGGCTCTGTGCAGCTGAGGAAATCCCTGACGGCTGCCTGGTACCAGCTCTCCCAGTGGCTGGGCCACAGACTCTCAGTGGAAGGGGATCTAGGCATCCAATCTCCATATTCATCACAAAGGGCCTGACAAATGATATCAGAAAGCAAAAGGTAGTTCCTTTCCTTCCCACCGTCAGTCCCCTTTCCATCTAGACAGAGGCCCCACTCTCCTTGAGCTTTCCCCCAAGTCACAATCCATGCCACCACCATGCCCTCTGTTCTCAGAGAAGTTAACCCACTTCTCATTTTAGCACTGGAAGCACCACCTTCCTGGTAATTTGCTACTTTCCCTCCCTCTGCCAAACAGGGACTTTCTCCCTCTGCACTCACCAGCTTATTGAAAGCACTTATGTCTTTTCCTGGATGTAAAGTCAACTATTTTACAAGTATAGTCTACATTTTTACTCATCCGAATGGTCTAAATTTCTCTATTTGTATTATCTGTAAGGATCTTAAAGAGCGATTTTGCACCTAACACTTGATAATATTTCAAAATTTTGACATATGCAGAAGGAGGCATCAATCGTTCAGCCCTCATCAAACATCTGGGACCTGCTCCTTGAAGACCTAAGAGACGTCCACAACTGGGACAACAGCTTCTAGCCAGAGGTCACGCTGCAGAGTCAATTTCAGAAATTGGAGAGTAAGTTGAGCTCCTTGGAACGAAAGATTTTTCTAACAAATAAATGTCAGACTTCTGTGAGCTCAGAACACATCAGGGGTTTTAAAAACCCTGCAGAAGTTAAGACTGCATAGTCCTGAAAGTGCCTTCAGACATGGGTCAGCTGGTCACCCCATAAACGAGACCCCTTTCACCAAGCCCTCTCCCCTTCTATACACGGGGCTTTCTCCTCTAAATGACCTCGTCCTAACCCTGTAATAATCTCCTTTATGGTTTAGTTTTGGAGATTGGGAGGGAGGGGTATTTGTTTTGTAATCAAAAATTAACTAAAAAAATGAAATGAGGATCATGGAAGCCTGCAGAAAAATCAGAGGATAAGAATATTTCAGAAAACTTGCCTCATTCCCCTGAGACTGAGATTATGACACCCTTAGCTATGTGGGAAAATAAAAATAAAAACCTGATCAAAGTCATCAACTACTGAACTATTTCTGAAAATAGTCCAGCATGTGGCCACAGAAGGGGTGGTGTGGTCTTTCTACAGGTAGTAATGACACGACATCCTCCTATTTTGTTGCTTTTTTAACCATTTTTTAAAATTTATGTTCTAGTTAAGTTACAACATCGTGTCAGCTTCAGGTGTACAGCAAAGTGATCCAGGAACGTATATATTCTTCTCTAAACACCTCCTGTTTTGAATGGCCATTTTGGTTGGAGGGGAGGGGCATTGTTTGCTTTTGTGTTACTTACAGTCGGTGGACTTAGTTTTAGGACTTTAGGACTAAGTTTGCTTCTAATGCAGTATTAAGCAGCTTTTTTTTATAAAAAAAAAGAAATGCCTGGAATTTTCAACCATGCGATTAAGCACTGAGGTTTAATCCTAGTTCCTTTATATGTGTGAACATTCCCCATCGTACCTGTTGTTAAGAAGTCTGAAAACGCTGGGAGAAGGAATGGGAGAAAGAGAGGAGGGAGAGTGGGGACCAGGACCTAAGAAAAGGGTTGGGGTGGGAGGGGAAAGGGAGGAAGAGAAAGAAAGCAAAAAGAGCGAAGGAAGGTATTGGTGACAGAAGGAGGAAGGAAGTGGAAGAGGAGAATGCATACGGACATGGTCTCAGAGAAAATCAGAAATGGAATGGGGACTCCACATACGGCCAAAGCCTGGGGAAGCTGTCTATATGCGCACACACGTGTGTCCATGTGCACACGAAGCCCTTCATGTTCCTCAGTTACACTACAGAGAGCTCAGAGTGGGTGGGGAGAATGAACACACAACGGGTTCTCACGGGTTCTTTGGTGCCATGTGCTGGCCTTGGCACTTTGCTCTCGTAGCCCACGAAACAATCCGATAAAATAATTACTGTTATCTGCAATTTAGAAGCAAGGAAACTGAAGCTCAGATGGGTAAGTAACTTGCCCAAGGTCCTAGAGAGAGCAAATGGTAGAGCTAGGATAAAAACCCAGTTCTTTTTGACTCAAAAATCCTTACTCACGATAGAAAAATGCCTGATGTTAATTATAGATTTCATAATTTCTCTTGTCAGTCATTCTAGTTTATATCCTTGGTCATGAAATAGATTATGTGGCAGGAAAGGTTAAACATGTATAGAGGTCACTGGGTGAGTTCCTACCACAATAACGCTGCAACCAGGACAGCCTGGCTCGAGAACACCTCTTCCCCTCTTACATAGTGACTGTGTTATGGCTGGTTATGTCTGCCGAGGTTAGAAGTTCTCCTGACTTTGTGCGTCTAGTTACAACTCTCCACTATGTAGGAAGAGATTTGTCTCCAAGGACAAAAACCAGTGCTGGATCTCTCTACACCTGTTCCTCGGTGTTTTCCGTATAGGCTCCGTCTTCAGTAAGAGACTTCCCCCGGGGGTGGGCTTTAAGGACGTCAGAATCTCCTGCACCAAAATAAATATCTGACTCATCTGTTAAAGTCTGAAGTCCCATAATTATCATCTTGAGCCAATCAGGAAACACAATTTTTGTAGGAAGACAAAATGAAATTGTGAACCCCCATTTACACAGTTCCAAAATTTCCTAAGCTCTCAGCATGTACCAGTGATGTAGATGCTGGGAGCACATTACCTAAACCTAGAAATATTATCAATTACTAGGGACCTTGTCTACTAGTGTTCCTCGCCTGGAACCCATGTTTTCACACATTTTTAATATTGTCTAAAATTTCCTCCATATGTAAGCCATATCTTAAACTTTTTATCTATTATCTGGGTTCAGTTCTTTAGTACATTTTCTGAGATGTTGGAATATCACACAAAAGGAAACTAGAGTGAGAAAAGCCAAGATGTCGCAGATGTTTAGCGGACATAATCCGGGGCGGGGGGGGGAACTTTTACAGGTATTTTTATAAGACTTTACCATACTATTCATGTAAGCTACTCCTTTATTTAATGAGTGTCATTGGTGAATATTCTCTCTTAATGCGTGGCAAACTGTGAAATAAAATAAAATTCCAAGGATGTTAAAATGTTATGTTGTGTTCAAAACATAATAAATTTATTCTGAAGATAAAGAAAAGGCATACAATTTGAGGGCTGGGATTTTTAAAATATTTGTTTTATTTTGGAATAATTTTAGATTTACCGAAGAATCACAAAAAGAGTAGAGAATTCCTTTGTAGCTTCACCCTGTTTCCCCGAATGTTAACATTGGCAGAACCGTGGTACATTTGTCAATGCTGAGAGATGGACATCAGTACAATACTATTAACCAAATCACAGACTTTATTCGAATCACCAGTTTTTCCACTAATACTCAATAACTATTCCAAGATCTCCAGGATGCCACATAGCATTTAGTACAACTTTCATTAAAGCATAATCTGGTTCTTCTCAGCCCATGAAATAAATGATGGACAGATAATTGGTTTAAATCGCACCAGATTATTAGCCTACCAGGAAGCTTACAATTCTTGGTATTATCCTTATGAAAGAAAAACTTTAGGAAAATATTGAAAGAGGAGGTTCAGGCATCTCACAAGGACAGAGGTTAGCATATAAGCAATGCTACTTTGCCATTTATTTGTAGAAGGATAACTCACGGCCCATAGAAAAATGAGCAGAGTGATTTAGTAAAAAAGATACCTTTACTCTGGGGGATCCTATCCTAGGATGATAATGCGATGGGATATACAGGTAATATAAAATATACCTTAGAGTTAAAAAATAGTCCAATACAGGTGAAATGCTACTAGAAAAGTATCTAGTTCAGTATAGTTTAAAAAATCATTTTAATAAATAAGCAGATGGCCTTAAGAAATTGCTCTGCTAATATGATTACAGGTAATTTTATTAAATTCTCAATAATGGATACCTACCAGGCCTCCTTATGTGAAACATGCTGCCATTTATCATCTAAATGGTAACTGCATTTGTCTTCAACATTAGGAGAGTTTTTAAAAGCTGGTCAAAGTCAGTTTCAAGATAAGCCAACTACCTGAAGATCTAAACCAACATGACTTGAACAAATTAAAAAAGACAAAATGAAAGAAAAAAGTACCATAGAGAGGGTGAAACTTAAGTCCACAGGCAGAGCAGAAATGGGGAAAATGTGGAAGGAAACCCAAATACCTGGTTTGTAGATGAAAATCTCCAGCCCAATGGCTCCACACAGACACCCCTGTCTCACTCTTCACAGTTGGAATTGGAAAGGAAAAAGCAATGCTATCTCCACTTTTCTCTCCACCCCAGATGCAAAGAGGTTTTGATTCACAGTCAAGATTCTCTATGAAATCTCAGCAAAATTTTGTATCAGGGAATTAGAACTACTTTATGAAAAACTGAATAGGTTAATGAAAATATACAGAGAAGGTCTCTTAAAAATATAAAGCATTACATACATGCAGGCTATAACCAATGGCCAACATTATCATCATTTTACAGAAAAAAAGGTTATTAAGAAAGTCATAAATGAGCTAAGATTGTAATGTACCTAAAGTACTACTAGCCATATAGTTTATCTTCAATAAATGTTAACTGTTACTTTTAAATCTTTATTATTAAAACACAGCTACTAAGGATCATGGACCATGTTCACCAAGCATTAGATAATGTTTTGTGATATAGCTGATGTAATTAAATGGTAGAAATTCAGATAGTAATCAGGGTCCTGGTTTCCTAATTCTTATTCCATTAGATTACCTAGTCTTTGACCCTGAGGGAGTTATGCACTAGTGTAATGATAATGATTAAACATAATAAGTTACAATAAAGAGGCACATAGCACCTATCATTTCCCTACCATCCCTTCCAAGCTTCTCATTCTCACAATTTGCTGTAAAAAAAAAAAAAAAAAATTAACTTATTTGAGATTATGGTACAGTTGGAATAATTCCATGCCCATGAAGTAAACCAGATCCATTGAGGCTAAAAATCCCAACCATACAATGGTCAAAATATTTTTAAGTGTTTTTCTTAAATGCAGTTTCTAGGAAACTGCATTCTTCACAAGCATTCAAGTCACACTGGTACCACTGACAGAAAACCAGTATAAATGCACAAATCTGATAATTGACCTCTCTTTGTCATTCAAAAGAGAGTGCTGCATCCCAGATTTGGAAAGAAAACTGATCTGGACACTGTGAGATTTCTGGAATTCCCAATTTCCTAGCAGGTATAAACACTGTGAGAAATCTTTTCTTTGTAGCCAAACTGGGAGAAATAAATCTGAAAATAAAAGGTGGAGAATGTTTCCTTCAGGGAGTTTTTGTTTTGTTTTTAATTTAGGCTGTTCCCGTAAAGGAAGATGATACAATTGGTTCCTGATCAATGGAATGTGCATTTTGAGCTGGTCATTGGTGATATCATCCATTTGTTCCAGGACTAGCCACCCAAACTGGGCCCCCGGGATGCTCCAGTCCTCACCAGACCAACCAGCACACACTCCTATTCTCTCCTGGACTGTCCTTTGCCCCTTACAGATGAACTATTTTCTGAAATGCCACATACTCCAAAACTACCTTTCTTCATTTGTTCCAGTTCTGTGAAATAATAGAAAAAGAATGTGTGTGTGTTTCTGTGTATACACATTTCTATAAATATTGGTGTATATATATTTGTCTCTTCCTTTAGTTCCTGGCACAGAGCTCCTAAAACCCTTTGAATTTCTTGGGCGATAGGAGTGTCTTTTGTTCTAATGAGGTGATTAGATAGCTCCCAGATAGGAAGAAGGGGGTCATGGGAACCCTGACTTACAGTTGGTCAGTCAGAAGACTTGCGGTTGCCACCTGAAGTCGGGGGAGGCCAGTCTTGTGGGATTGAGTCCTTATCCTGTGGGATCTGACAGTATCCCCAGGTAGATAGGCTCAGAACTAAGTTAAATTATAGAACACTCTACTGGTGTCAGAGAATTGCTTGGTGTCGGGGAAAAAAACTCCACATATTTAGTGACCAGAAGTGTCAGAAATAAAGTGAAGTGTGATACAGTAAGGTGAGAGTAAAGGAAACACACAGGAGTGTTTTTCCTGCACAAGTCTTTAAACTCCTGTCCTTATCCCAGGTTTTCCTCAATGACCGATCTCTCCCATCAGCAGTTTCCAGTTAGCAGTGAACCAGCTAGTGAAACTAATTTAAACTAAGATCTAACATTTTAAAGGTATTATTTGTTAATACAAATGACTCTCTCTCGGGTAGAGCTTAAGGAATCACAGGAGAATGGGAGTATGGGGTCTCCCCCAGTACCCCGAGACCATTCCGCACATCCTCTAGCCCTAGGCCTGTCATTCTTCTGTCAACAGCAGATCCTCTTCCTGACCAACAGCAAGCATTTAAAAGGAGTCTCACTAAGACTCAGAGTGTAGTTGATTCAGGGATAAGAGATAAATTAACCCGTTGGTATTGTTATTAGACCTGACATCTGGGCCACTTCAGCATCATGCCCTAGTGCCTTGGTACCCAAGCATGGTCCCCAGACCAGCAGCATCAACAGCTCCTGGGAGCTTTTTAAATTTGCAGAATAGCTGGGCTCCACCTTAGACCCACTAGATCTCCAAAGATTTGCAGATACGGTGAAGTTTGAGAAGTTCTGTAATCTACAGAGCTGAACATGGCCAGCAAGTCTTTAATAACAGGTGATGTGTGGTTACACTAACTGTGTAAGCAGATCTCCTGCTCTTCTGATTAGCAAGAATCGTATCTGCAGAACACCTTGCTTCCTATCTGGTCGGTATGAAGTAATGAGAGAAGAATGTCCTGCCGGAAGTAGCCAAGGCCGGAAGTAAGCTTTGATCTGTTACCCTCATCTGTTCTCTGATGCTTTCAGACTTCAAAAATGAACTTTCTGGTTTCCACATTCACATCAAGTTATAGTCATTAAGGCAGAATGATATGTGGACTCTTCACAGTCACCGTATTGACACCTTGGCTATGCATTACGTTATAAAGCCAAAACCAAAGCTAAGGGCCATTCAACATAATTGTTCGAAATGACAAAAATACACCAGGCCTAATTCTTCAGTGGGCCTTTCTATGGCAAAGATACATAGAGAGAATCTTGTTATCTATAGCAAGTATCAGATCATTTTGTCATGTTCCTTTTATACTTTGGGAGGAAGGAAAGTGAGGATGGAAAATGAATGCATTGGGACTACATAGAAGCCACATCACTTAGAACGAAAAAATCTGTCAAGTGGTCCCCAAGTAAGGAATAAAACCACGCCCCCTGTTTGATTCATGTGACTATGGAAATGCACTTCTTTCGTTTCTATGGACTATTTGGGCCATGAAAGCTAGTCAAGGGCCAACAGTCAGGGATCTAGCCTTCAGACTCACATTTGGGGGCAAGAAAAAAGAATTTCTATGATCTCAACAGCTAAGCCTGGTCGGAGAATTGCATGTGTTCTCCCTGAAATTCTCCAAACTAGCCTAAAATGGATGCAGAATAGCATGTAGTACGTATCTCTACATATGGGGCCATAATGGAGAGTGTATAAAGGAGATCAAGAGATAATTTTTAAAAAGTAAAACACATTCTATCCCAGCGGAAATAGTAACCTGGTCAAAACTACATCCTGGTAAAATATTTTGCCAGCATCCTGTGTATTGAGCACCTTTTCCCCTTTAGGTTTTCTCATCAGAAATGCAAGTATTATTCCCCCAAGAATTTCCTCATTGGCCTTTTCCCACTAGTTTTGGTGTCCTCATGAAATTAAGAGAAAACAACTGTGGGAAAGGAATAAGTATGTATGTTAACCCATGCCTGCATCCCTAAGGCTTACAATACTATTAGGAAAGGTGCATAAAATAAAACAGGCACCCGAGTCCATGAAAATTTGGTCTGTAAAATGTTTAGTTCTCATAAAACTTGTCTTTATAATTTTCCCAGCTCTAGCTCTACGGCTCTTACAGTGCTGTACATACCTTTGTGTTACCGTATGGGTAAGGACATTCACTGGGCAAGGATAATGTCTTCTAAACTCTTCCTAGAATACATATATATATATATATATATATATAACTGAATCACTTTGCTGCACATCTGAAACTAATACAACATTGTAAATCAACTATACTTCAATAAAAAAAATAAATAAACTCTTCCTACTGCCACAGCTCAGAGTTTGGTACCAGGTACACAAAAAGCACTCAGTGAGTACTCACTTCTAAAAATGCATGAAACTCTCCTAACTTTTTGTGGCAGAAACTCAAAAAGAAGGTTAAATTGTTCTTTGGGTGGAGATGGAGGGTTAAGTATGGTGAAGCAATTAAAAACAGTGTTGCCCAGGGGAGAGCATGGCCAGCCCACATCATTTAACTATATGCCATGTACATGACAGACACGGAGAGGAAATTCTTGGCCTGAGCTACCTGAGGCCCTCGATCCTCCTGGCAGCCCTTGAGAGGGGAGAGGTAGCCTTGGCTCTTATCCCTGTTGGCTTTGACCTAGTCAGGAAAGATGCCAAAAGTTGGGCCTGGACTGCTAACCCTTTCCTTGGGCCCCCAGAACCACAGAGCAAGCTTCTGTTCATACTCATTGCACTCATTTGCCAACAGCCCTACCAATTTGGTTTAAGAGATATCACCGAAGCTGCACTATCTTCATTAATGTCACCAAGAAATTTCAACCTTAGGCGACCTTTATCTTCATGACTTTTTTGCTTAACTACAATATCCTGTTACTATTTTCTTTTACCTGCCAATTCTGCATGATTTATTTAGCTGTCTCAGGAAAATGCTATGTTACAATACCACAGAAGACATTAAACTTAATGGAAAGTGCTCCAAAATTTAGGTCTTTCATTTTTCCTCTAAAGCTTTCTTATTCAATCCCCGAAGAAACAGTGGGTAAGGTGACAATTTAACTACGTCTTAGAATTTGGGAAATGATTTTAAATTATCCTCTGCTTATACTGGGAGAGAATTTTAAGTAAAGTTCCAAAGTAACTTCATTTGGCAGTGAACTTTCAAAATAAGTGATGGTCACAAAGCCCTGACCAACTTCAGACAGATGTGTGTAGGTCCTTCCCAGAAGGTTGACTACCTCTGACATTGCTAAATTAGGAGGGCACAGCCCACAAGTCTCGCTTTGGCGACAAGCACCCACACGTAGTCAGAAGTCCATAAAAGGAAAGTGAAAACATCCTCCGTTTTGCCAAAAGCTTGTCTCCTCCGTGCTACACCCTGACATCTTCTAGAGACTGGACCCCACCTATTTTGATATCTCAGGAATGAAAAATTCTTGCTATTGATGATTCTTCTCTGGATTTGACCTTTTCCCATTCTAATCTCTGACATCCAGCGCTATCTTTCTCTGTGAATTCAAGCTCCTTCCCTTGCCTGTCTAAAACCAAACCAAACAACCAAACCAAGCCCCTCCTGCCAATTCACTACTCTCTGTCCTGTTCATCTTAATAACTCCTGATCTACTGCTGCCCCAGAGTGACAATTTGGCACTAGTTTGCGTCCTAGCACTCCCCGAACAAGACATTACATGCTTTTCAGAATCAATCACACACAAATTATTTAAAGAGTCCCTATAAAAACACACTCACATATTAAAGAAAATGCAGTGCCACTGCTAAGATTTCTCCAAAGAGGGATTTGTGGCGAAAAGCCTTAAAAGGAGGGAATGAGAAGGGCATGGCCTTTCACTCTACAAGGCACGTCGACTTGACCCCAGAGAGGTAGAGAGTCAGCGATGACACCGGCCTTCAGGGTAGTGAACACTCCACTCTCTGTTCAGCTCCATCTCTGTGACCACCAACGACCAGTGTCATGCCCTCAGAAGGCTGACCCCCATCAGCAGCTGAGACTGGCCCAGAGCCCGCCGTCTGCTCCACTTGCAAATACCTTCTTAAACCACCTTATATGAACAGTTCAGTTCTCAGGCTACTCCAGCACAGCTGTGGCCAGCTGTGCTCAGCCTCCAGCCCAGCCATGGATTATGTACCAGATGATCCTTGTCCGTTGAAAATACTAGAAACAACAAGGAACACATCGCACTGCTGAGAAATTGGATCCACCGAGAGAGACCAAAGGAAAGCTATGACATTTGAGGAACAGGCAAACATTTCCCGTGCAAGCTTTTACTGAAACAGGTATATTAGGAGGAAATGTACCCTTCGGATTCCCAGACACACATTTATTTTCTAGCTCCTTTGTTTCTTCATTTTGTTTCTTTTTGGTGGGAGGAAATTTAGAGAGAAGGAGAATTCTCTCATACTTAACCCAATATGGTTTCTTTTCTTCTCTGTCAAAGACCGTAAAAACAACTTTGGATATTGTGCTGGAATGCTGTCACAGTTCTGAATTTGGAAACCAATATAACTATGGCTGAAAAGGACAAGGAACAGAGGCTCCACATGGTATAATGAGTAACACTTTTTAAAACTCAGAAAACTGACCAACATCTGCGAATGAACTTGGTCCAGACAAATATTTCTATGTATTACGAGTAGACAATTAAACTTTGAATTGCTGCTTTTAGATGGATCATTTAAGCTCCACACGGTAGCTGGATGTCTTCAAGGTAAAGGCATTATTAACGTTTGAGCATTATTAACCTCTTCAAAATGCTTCTTGGCAGGAGTTTCTGGATGGCCTTCACCAAGTTTCTGTCATTCTTTCCCTTCTTCTGCTCTGTGCCTTCCCACACGCAGTGAGTGGAACGTTTGGATCATTTTTAAAGTGGATGAGGGAAGAGACTGAGAAAAAAAAAATAGTTGAAGAGCAGGGTTACTCTCTAAAGGTAGCAAATATTTAACTTGAAAAATGCCTAAGAATAAATCTCCTCTATGTGGGCAGACACATATAAAACCTTTGAAAAAATAATCCCAGTATTTAACTTGAATGCACCTCTATCTGATTCACTTTTTCCCAGTGTACCTAAGTCCACTGAAGTTTTCCTTTTCAAAGAGCTAAGTGAACTCCTGCATCTTGTCTCCCTACTTGCTAATTATTTAAAGAGGTGATTCAGTGCCATGTTTGAAAATGTAAGAAGCTTTTATTACTAAGGGTCAATATTCAGAGCATGACAAAACAGTTTACTTCATGATACTTATTACAATTTTTTTCCCACTGAGAAATTCGGCCCTTTCACAGAGGCAGTATCAGTGAGCTTCTGGAAGGAGAAAGCCTCAGGTTTGCCAAGAGTCTCCCCTACTGGGCTGATGACACCTATTAAAACCCCAAAAAGGAAAATCCTCCGGAGGTCAGGCAGCAGGAGTTTTGGTCCCAGGTCCCAACTGCTTCTCAATTTGAAGTGAGTCAGGCAATGGCGCACCAGGGTTCCAGGTGCCTGAAGGAACCTGAATTGTTTCGCAACTTTAAAGGCATCCTTCTGAAAAGAGCGGGTCATGCAGAGATGATGCTACTGTTTCTGTGAAATTTTAGTGGGCCCAGAGCAAGCTGCAAGTCCATTCGCTATTCCCTTTTTCTAACAGCAGCCTCAGCTCACAGTGTGTCTCAGGGCATTAAAAGGTGTTTTGCCTCTCAGAAACAATCGGGAAAGAATAGATTTCATTGAAAGCATGCTCATTCTGGATTTCAAATTATAGACATGTGGAACTTGGGGCAGAGAAATGACTGAGAGTCATCTGTGGCAGAAACTGGTACAGTTATCTGTACAGTTAACTGACTATAGTTATCCCTTGCTATCCTTTTGTTTTCTATAGTCATAGAATTCCTGAGTCAGTTGGGCATTTGGTCACCTGGAATAAAGACTCTTTTTCCCAGCCACTTTGCATTTAGGTATAGCCATTTGTTTAAATTCTGGCCTGAGGGATCTTAACAGAAGTAATGTGTGGGACTTATGATAAATATCCTTAAAGGGAGAGAACAGGCTTCTCTCCTTCCTTCTCCTTCCACCTGCTATCTGAAGAGTGGCATGATGGCTGGAGCTTAAGCAGGTGGTGAAATATCAAGCTAGGAGGCACCTAGGTCCCTAAAGGCTTCATAGAGCACAGCCTTGCTAATACCATTGGACTTCTTTCCTCCAGACATACAACAGAGACATAAACTATCTCACTTTGAGTTTTAGTGTTACTTTAAACCAACTATCCTCCCAATATATCATCCAACACATTTTTTACAGTGCCTTAGCTCGAAATGTTTCCAGATGCAGTTTGTTTGTGTTTTATAAATATCTCCATAGCTTTAAAAAAAAAAAAAAAAAAGAAAAGAGAAAAAGCTAAAGCTGCCATCGACATAAGAGTTTCCTGCATATTTATTCCCAAGCAGAAGAAAGATTAGGGGAAAGAGGAAAAACTTCCTCCTTGTTTTGCCAGTTACTCTCATACCACATCCTATTTCACTTTTCTCACCCAGTCTACACCCTGGAGTTTTTAGCCATCTACAGGATGGATTTTTCAGCAAACAGGTACAACATATACAAAAATGAAGTGTCTATGGAGCTTCAGAGAGCTTTGAAAACAATTTTTTGAGAACAGCCATTTCAGTACTGCAAGGCCTTTGATCAATTAAGAGATCAGAGATCAGCACCAGTATCGTCAGGCTCAAAAGTTCAGCCTTGGAACTTAGCATTAGAAACTTACTGAAAAAAAAAGTTTAAAATACATCTAAATATTAAGCCGTATTCCCCAAACGTGTTCATTCATATGAGGAGCTTCTCCTGGGAAAAGTTATTTACAGTCAAATAAAGTTCCTTGTTTATATGCATCCTACACACACACACAGACACACACACAGGCACACACACACACACACACACACACACACACACACAAATGTAAGCTTTATGAGGCCAGGAAGAGGAAGAGTATCTGGCACATGTATTTACGCAATAACTGTTTATAGAATGAATCAGTGCAACGTTTCCTGCTTATCTCTATTCATCTGCTTATCTCTTCCATCCTCCTTCTAAACCTGGGGTGACAGCAAGGAGGAGAATGAGAAAGACTCTGAGGACAAGCATCAGGATAATTAAAGTAGAGAATGCACTCAATAAAGTAGGAGGCAGGCTACATTCTCCACTCGAAGGAACTCCAGCACACATGAAAATAGTCTCTTCCCCTCCAGAATCACACACCCAGTTTAGATCATTCCACCAAAACTTCTGCATTGATCTTGTCACACACTTGCTTTAAACCTTCCATACTTGACAACTGGTTCACCATAGCACCATTATTTAATGGTGGAATGGTTGACACCAGACAGGATTTTGAAGTCAGGGAGACCAGGGTCCAAAGCTCTTTCATCATTTAATTGAGGAAGTGAATTCACCCCTCTAACTCTCCTTTCTCTCTCTCTCTCTCTCTCTCACTCTTTCCTTCTCTTTTCCTATTAAACTGAGATAATAGTGTTAAGGACCTCGTTGGATTATTGCAAGGATGAAATAAGACACGTATGGTGTCTGGCACATGACAACACCCAGTGTACAGATGACGGTGTTTGTGGCCATGAGTCTGGTAATGGGCCGTCACGGGACTTCTCTGACATACGAGTGGCCGACATCCCTGGGCAGATGAATAGTCACATATAAGGTCAACTCTCTAGTTCTGCTTTTCTCATCTGAAAATTAATGACTTGGACCAGAGAATTTCTAGAAACTGTTCAACTCTAATATTCATATTCAATTAGTGTGTCATTATGACCCTTTGTTAAAATAATGGTAAACACATATTTATTTTTTCTTAGTCAGAATTTAGGGGAAATAGCATATTTGTATTGGATATTTCTCACTTGTGACTCACTTGTTGGATGACTTTTCTCAAGTCGAAATACATTAAACCTCATACTCCACAAATATCAAATAATTGGGAATCCCATGATTCATATAACCAACAGGAATACTGAGAAAACCATTTAACAAATGCAGAAGGAACTCATGCCAAAAAAATTGTTTTTTGCCTTAATTGTACGATTCGCCGAAATAGTCTTGTAAATTAAACACATAATGCAATTCTCTTTTGTGAAAATTATTTTTGACTCACCATGTCCCTGTGTCAAACAGTTGAATCCATGAGCTGTGAATAAGTGTGAGATAATAGAAAATATACATATTGGTCTCTGCCCAGGTTCCTGGCACAGAGCTCCTGAAACCCTTGTAATTTCTTAAGTGATTAGAGACTGGGAACATCTTTTGTTCTAATATTTGGTCTTTGACCTTGGTTTCTGACACAGGGCTCCTGAAACCCTTGTAATTTGCTGTGGGATAGAAGTGTCTTCTGTTGTAATGAGGCAACTCTGGATGGGCTCCTAGATGGGAGCTGCTCACAGCAAAGACCAAACCATGATTAGAAGCTTGGAATCTTCAGCCACGCCCCACATTCTCTTGAGATGGGAGAAGGGCGGAAAATAGAGTTAATGCTCAGTCACGCCTAGGTGAAGCGTCCATAAAATCCCAAATGCACGAGGTTCAGAGAGTTTCCAGTTTGGTGAACTCATCACACTGGAAGGGCAACTCACCCTAACTCCACAGGACAGAAGCTCCTATGCTAGGGACCCTCCCAGACCTTGCCCTATACATCTCTTCATCGGGCTTTTTCTCTGTATCCCTTATCATATCCTTTAATAAACTGGTAAATGTGTTTCCCTGAGTTCTGTGAGCCACTCTAACAAATTAGTCCAACCAAGGAGAGGGTCATTGGAACCGCCAATCTCTAGCCAGCTGGTCAGATGAACAGGTAGTAACTTGAGTTTGCGACTGGCATCTGATGGAGTGAAGGGGGAAGGTCAATCTTGTCAGACTGGGCCTTTAACCTGTGGGATGTGACACTGCCTCCAGGGAGAGAGTGTCAGAATTGACTTAAATTGTAGGACACCCAGCTGGTGTCACAGGCAATCACTTGTTGTGGGGAAAAAAACCTCTACACATTTGGTGAACAGAGGTGTCAGGAGGGAAGTCTTGTATGAGTGAAAAAGAAGACACACCAGGAATAAAAACATACTAGGGAAGAACAGGGTTTTTCCCT
>NW_006798658.1:953811-959513 GCF_000442215.2 Lipotes vexillifer | reverse complement strand
TTCCCTACAGCAGGAGGGAAAGACTGGGTTGTTTTTCCATTTCCATAGGATATAACCTGAGATTCTAAAGCCACTTTTCTCTCAGGCAAAATATAGAATATGCTAAAGACTCTTCCATGAGAGACATGAGATCACTGGAAGCACAGACAATGAACAGGAAGCATTTTGCTTAACCTATAGCATATAGAAGTCCGAGTGACTTTTCTTTCTTCTATGTCGGAAAACAAATCTACGTTGCACGTGGTTCCCTAGGAGTAGGATACTTTATTCTTTGAAACATCTGGCATCCAACTTGCCACCATTGAAAATGACTAAAATAGCATGTCCTGCTTCTTAACTATAAAAGTCATGAGTCAAACCCACATCCCTGGGGTGTCTGTTGTCCCTTAACTACATAGGGGACTGAATGCTCAGAGTGAGTGCAAAAAAAAATTAGTTCCGAAACTTTTGGACAAATAAGGAGAATTGCTCTGAGCAGAGACTAAATTGGACTGGAACATATATTTGGTTTATGCAGCCAAAGTACATAATCAAGTATAACAAAACAAAAGTTTGATACCAAACTTGCCAGGGAAACTTGTTTTGTCATTCTGAAATCTGGTCCACTTTAAGCAAATCTTCCCCAAACCAAAAACAAATATCTAATCACACACTATGTTATTGGTCTTGAGTGGTCTTAAAATCACTGCACTGATTGTAAAGGTAAGACATCAGTCCACTATTTAGAGAAAATCCTGGTTACTTAAATTTAGTTTTCCAGTCGAGAAGTTAATATAAATGTATCTTAGCTAAGTATACGTACTATACCCTGTAAGATATACTTGCAAAATTACTAGAAATCAATCAATAGGTCAGTGTTCCTATGTGCTTAACACTTGAGGCAGCCACACTGAAAGACATAGAAGTCAAGGCTCCTGGCTTCATGACTGCTGCCTAATTAATTGGGTAGTTATTAGTATTTGCAAGCCCTGACTCAAAAAGCTTAATAAGAAGGCAATAATTTAATACCATGGACTGTCAATTCCAGTCCTCAAGTTCAACTGATTCACATAATACAATTCTGGAATTAATGTATAGGCTTAGAAATACCGATATACCTTACTGTTACCACTCACACTTTCTACCTACAAGTGGAACCATTTTTTCTCTTCCTAGAACCACTTCTCCCTGCAAGTGGCCTCCATTTCCAGCTTAATACTGGATCTTTATCTTCTGCCCATCTTTTCCAAGCCCCCGTCTCGGTCTAACTTGCTTTTCCCACTTTCCCCACCTTCTAGTCCATTCCTTCTCTCTCCTTCAAAGGTCAGACACTAGTATCAAGACCATATTTCCAGTACCTTTAACGGTACTCCGCAACATTACAAAGTCTATATGCTAATATACCTTATTAAAAAGCTATAAAATTTCATATATACTTCTTTTAAATACACACGCATAAGCCTTCTTTCAAAATGCCAGCCTCAAGAAAATTATGTCTTTTAAATTCATACTGAGAAGAAAAACAGTGACATGTATGGTTTCCTTCCCTCAGCTGGAAAACATTCTAAGGGAACTTTTAGGTGTTTCTTTCGAAACATATCTTTTACTATTTGTCTACAGGACAGAACATGAAATATAAGATTTTCACTGTTCTGGTCCCAACCTACTTCTCCAGACTTCCTTTTTCACAGTCCTATACCCTCCTCCCACTCTCCCAACACAAACCCCATCATCTACTTGAAGAATAAATATATATGTCTCAAAACCACGTTAAAGTATCCCATTTTCCCTGTAAAAGTTGACTGATTCCCCTAAGTGGAATAAGCCCTATTTAATGCCCTCATCGATATCCGATCATATTTCTATCATGGCACCTATAATTCTAGGATACATACGGTTGGGCCTTCTGGAACTCTACTTACAGGATTGCCCTCCCCATCTCAATCCCTGTAGCTATTTCAAGAGAAACCACATTTTTACATGACCCTCTCCCAATGGCCACACTTGACTGATCTAGAAATGGACCCCTGCTCTAAGCCAGTACGATCAGAGAACTTCTCAAGAATTTTTTAAACCAAAGCTTTGAAAGTTCATTGATCCCTCTCCTTGTGGAAAGCATAAAGTTGCTAGTCAAGAGTTGCAGTAGGGAGATCACCACCACAGGGAATGAATCTGGCCTGCAGTGAGGGACAACGAAGGTGTCACTGTAAAGAAAAACACAGAGGTAGAAGAGGGAAGTTCAGTGCTAGGGGAAATTACCTCTGCCAGCTGTTCCCAAGGCTTCCCGCATCCCTGTCTTTCATGCGTAGTTCAGAACTTCACTGGATTCTGTAGGCCAATGAATTCCCCACTTCTCTTAAACTCGTTTAAGTTGTGCCTCTGTCACATGCAACCCAAAGAGTCCTAACTATATAACTGCCCTTATTTTTGTCATATGCCTGTTTCCCTTGAACAGATTGCTAGCTTCTGCAAAGCATGGGATATGTGTTATTTATCCCCAGTGCAAAGCATGACTCCTGGCACAGAATAGCCACTAAATGAATAAATAAATGAGAAAAATAGATGAGCTAAGTGACTGCACCACGAGCAAATTAATCTAGGCTAGTAGCTAATTATTCTATTCAGCAGCAACCTACATTTTTACTCTGGCCATAACTGGTGCATTGCCGCTGTTTTAGGTCCTAAGGTAACTAATTTAAGCACATAATCAATCTAAAAAGGGAGATGGAATAGAAAACATGTACAAAGATAAACACATAAACATAATTAGCCATGGAAATAGCTACTTATCTTGTTTATAACTGGTTAAATAACAATTTATATTAGGTAAAAGAAAAATCAACATCCTTTCTAAGCTTACCACAATTTTAAACTTGGGGACCATCATGATACCAAAGCACACATTAAGTAAAAGTTTCTCTTTTTTCTTGGTTAGACTTTAATAACCTTTATGTCGATACATTTTCACACAGATCTTTAGACACATAGACACAATAATCATAATGCCAATGAAAGCTTTAAAATATGATACAAAGGTCACTGTAAAGACATTTCGTGAAATCCTTCCTTTAAAAGAGTACAAAGTGTTTCCTACACAAGGATAAATTTTTATAGAGAACAAACGGGAGACTGAGTGAAGACAGTGTGGTTGGTTTATATTCTTTTCCCACCAAAAAAATATAATTGGTGGTGAGAGTGGCCTGGGTCTCACAGCGCTGCAAGATGACTAATAGTATATAAACCACACAAAGCTGTTCATCCATTCAGCTCCATTTGAGGGGAAAAATAAGAGGGTTTTAGGCTTCCCAACTTCACAAGGACTTATAGTATTCTGAGATTTCCACTTAGCTTCTGCCTTTGTCCAAATTATGTTACATTCCAGAATTCTAAACTCAGCCAACACCAGATGGATTCTTCAAGCTTACCGAGGTCTGAACTTGAAGCCCACAGGAAGTTCTGTGAACAGCTTCAGGGTCTGAGATGCTGAAAGGGCCTCGGGGGTTTACAAACAACCGCTCTGTGTCAAATCGGGCTCCACGTAGCTGGCAAGAGGCTCACCCCGCAGCTGTAGGGAAGTACATATGGGGTCAATCCCCTGGCTGCCAGGGCCATCGGCCAACTCGTCTCTCTCAGAAAGGATTCAGTCAAAATCACCAATGTTACCGCCTCAAGGTCTCACTTCAAAAGTATTAATGTCAAATTTCTGAGACCTCTAAGAAGAGTTCACTGCCATTTCTCTAACCTGTTTGAACGTTCAATCACAATGTCACGTCATCTTGATTTCTAAATTAAATTCCTCATGTGGCAGCCAAAGTCCTCTTCCATGGTCTCTCCTCAGGGATGATAAAGTACAAAGAGTCCCTCTTCTGGGTAACAGCACTCCTCATATTTAAGATAGTTGTCCCACTTAATATTTTCAAGGTCTTATTTATGATCAAATAATCATCTGTGTGCTTCTCCTCAGAACCATTTCCAGGTTCTCTTTCATAAACAGTGAAGTCCTAAACTGGATATAATATATAACAGGAGTACTTCATAATCTCCTTCTACCCAGGTTTTTGAGTCATAATTTAGCTGGAAAACCTTCAAGGAGTGCTCTGCTCTCAACATATATATTCTCACCCTACATACCCACAGTTCCTATAAACTCACAAAGGAGTGTCCAGAAAAAGCCATCCATACTCATCGTTTCCTCTCCCTACCTTCCACCTCCACTCAGGATAATCTGGCTTTTGCTCAGACAGTTAGAACTGTTCTTGCCAAGATCCGAGTTGACAAATCTAATGAACATTTTTTGGTTCATATCTCAGTAAACTTCTTGGCAGTGTTTGACCACCATGCTCTCTTCTGTCTGGTAACATCACTTTTTCCTCCACGTTTCAGGAAGCATCTTCCAGATTCCCTTCAAGGCACCTCCCTGCCTGCCTTTTAAATGTTCATGATTCCCAAGGTTCCAGTCCATGCAGCCCCCTCTCTTCTCTTCATCCCTGCTTTCCCTGGGCCAGCCCCCTTACGCCTATAATATAGCTACACCCACATCCCAATGCATATCAGATCAGTATATTCAGCTTAAATCTACCTCATAAGTTTCAGTTCCTTTTCCACAATGCCTGCTAGAAATTGCACCCACAAACATGTAAAACTCAACATGTTTCACACCTCGTACATTATCTAGGTAGCAAATGGCCCAGCATTTACCCAGATTCTCAAGCTAGAAACCTGAGAACACTTGCCTCTTTTTTTACTCATTCATTCACTCACTCAAAAATTCTCTATATTTGCCTCTCCCCTATTTCAATACTACACAACAAATAACTTCCCTACCCCAGTGACAAAACAGAGGTTAAAGAAACTACCACATAGGGGCTTCCCTGGTGGCGCAGTGGTTAAGAATCCGCCTGCCAAGACAGGGGACACGGGTTCGATCCCGGATCCGGGAAGATCCCACATGCCGTGGAGCAACTAAGCCCGTGAGCCATAACTACTGAGCCTGAGCTCTAGAGCCTGCGAGCCACAACTGCTGAGCCCGCATGCCGCAACTACTGAAGCCCACGCGCCTAGAGCCCGTGCTCCGCAACAAGAGAAGCCACCGCAATGAGAAGCCTGCGCACCGCAATGAAGAGTAGCCCCTGCTTGCTGCAACTACAGAAAGCCCACACGCAGCAACGAAGACCCAACACAGCCAAAAATAAATTAAATAAATAAAGGCACTGATCCCATCATATAAAAAAAAAAAAAAAGAAACTACCACAGAAATGGATTGGTGTTACAGATTGTTATAAATTTATTGAGCTAGGGGGGCGGTGGAAAGATGGCGGAGGAGTAAGACGCGGAGATCACCTTCCTCCCCACAAATACACCAGAAATACATCTACATGTGGAACAGCTCCTACAGAACACCTACTGAACGCTGGCAGAAGACCTCAGACCTCCCAAAAGGCAAGAAACTCCCCACGTATCTGGGTAGGGCAAAAGAAAAAAAAAATTAATTAAAAACAGAGACAAAAGAATAGGGACGGCACCTGCACCAGTGGGAGGGAGCTGTGCAGGAGGAAAGGTCTCCACACACTAGGAAGCCCCTTCGCGGGCAGAGATTGCGGGAGGCGGAGCGGGGAGCTTCGGAGCCGCGGAGGACAGCACAGCAACGGGGGTGCGGAGGGCAAAGCGGAGAGATTCCCGCACAGAGGATCGGCGCCGACCGGCGCTCACCAGCCCGAGAGGCT
>NW_006798658.1:919662-951713 GCF_000442215.2 Lipotes vexillifer | reverse complement strand
CCCACCACCACCCCAGCCTCCCACTTTTCTTCCTAAGGAAAGCTCTAAAATAGAGTTTCAAAGGTTTCAACTCTCTTAACCAGTAGGCCCCCGAGATTCTGCCTTTTTGTGGGCACATGGCATTGACCTTATCTGCAGATCATCTCCGTGGATTATGTTTTCACTAGACATGCCCCTGGGGAAAAATATTGTCCAAAAAAAGGTCCTGTTCTAGACCCACCCAGAATGACATAATATTAAGTGTTTTCCATCTTCAACAGTGATACTCTTTTGAGAACTCACAGCCAGTTTGAATTTAGCTAAGTCCAATGTTTTCTTTCTCTTTTTGGTTCATAATTTCCCAGGGGCCTGCTACCTTCGTGCTTAGCTGAAAATGCAGCATTCTCCAGCAGAGAATGCTCTCTGGTATATTTAAAGCAATTAGGTCCCGGGACTTCCCTGGTGGTGCAGTGGTTCAGAATCCGCCTGCCAATGCAGGGGACACGGGTTCGAGCCCTGGTCCGGGAAGATCCCACATGCCGCAGAGCAGCTAAGCCCGTGCGCCACAGCTACTGAGCCTGAGCTCTAGAGCCTGCGAGCCAGAATTACTGAGCCCATGTGCCCCAACTACTGTAGCCCACGTGCCTAGAGCCCGTGCTCCGCAACAAGAGAAGCCACCACAATGAGAAGCCCGCGCATAGCAACGAAGAGTAGCCGCCGCTCGCCGCAACTAGAGAAAGCCGCGTGCAGCAACGAAGACCCAACGCAGCCAAAAATAAATAAACTAATTTAAAAAAAGAAAAAAAGCAATTAGGGCCCTGAATGAGAAGTTCAGTTATAGACAAAGATAAAAGATCAAATTTTAATTAGCTATGGAAATATTATTTTATTAAAGATAGAGTAATTATAAATTATTATAAAGTTATTTTATAAATTGAAAAGAAAAACAAAACCTTTCATTTTATGGGCTCTGTCTATATTTTGCCTTTACCTCATCATTTCACTTAATTCTCTCAAACACTGAGTTGAACGCTCTTATTCCTGTGTAAGGTATTTGCAATTGTGCTACAAATAGGTGACCAACTAGGGCTGAGGGGTTTCTTGGGATGTGGGACTGGCAGCTAAAAGTGGGCAAGTCCCAGGCAAACTGGGACAAATTGGTCACCCTAGAAACTACCCATCTATTTAGTAGCCTAAAACAGAATGATCATTTCTCACAGTTCTGTGGGCTGAATGGGTGGTGGTTCTGCTGTTTTCACCGGAACTCTCCATATGGCTGCTTGGCTGAGGCTGGATGGGATAAGATGTCTGGGGCCTCACCAGAGATGGCTGGCCCTCTTCCTCCATGGAATCTTTCATCACAGCACGGGGGCCTCAGGGTTCCACAGGGTAAGTGTGGAAGCTGCAGGGCCTCTTGAAACCATGCTCAAAAGTTAAGTATTGCCGCTTCGACCACATAGAGTGATGCAGACTCAGCGCCAGCCCAATTCAAGACATGAGAAAATAGACTTCAACTTTCAAAAAATCTTATTGAAAGATTCATTATTGATGAATTGGGAGATTGGGACTGACGTATATACACTAATATGTATAAAATGAATAAGTAATAAGAATTTGCTGTATAAAAAAATAAATAAAATTCAAAAATTCAAAAAAAAGGTAGAATATATACATTATGTGTAAGGAGTGAAAAAATATCACTAGAGATCTACATCATTAGAAGGATTAAGAGAATATAATAAACAACTTTGCTAAAAAATTTGATTACTTTCTTGAAATGGGCAAATTCCTTGAAGACAAAAACTCCAAAGCTCACTCAAGAAGGAGATTACTTGAATTAGCTCTATGTGTGTTAAATAAATTTAATTAATTAAAAAAAATCTTATTGAAAGATAGTGGACATACAATATTATGTTAGTTTCATGTGTACTACATAGAGATTTGACTTGCATACATTATGAAATGATCACACGAGAAATCTAGTAACCATCTGTCCACATACAAAGTTATGACAGTATTATTGACCATTATTGTGCTATACATTCCATCCTCAGGCTTATTTATTTTATAACTGGAGGTTTATACCTCTTAATCCTCTTCAGCTATTTCACCCACCCTCCCCTCTGGCAGCCATCCATTTATTCTCTGTATCTATGAGTCTGTTTTCATTTTGTTTAGTTTTTTAGATTCTGCATATAAGTGAGATCACATGTGGTATTTGTCTTTGTCTGACTTATTTAGTATAATGCCCTCTAGATTCATCCATGTTATTGCAAATGGTAAGGTTTCTTTTTTATGGCTGAGTAGTATTCCATTGCATTCCACACTTTTGATGGGAGGAGTTGCAGAGAATATGGTCATTTTTAGTCCATCACAATCCCCATCATATACATGAGATTCAGTAAATTTAAGTAACTTTTCCAAGACTACATAGCTCTTAAGTGGCAATTCGAGCCTTTGAACCCAGGTCTGTGTGTTTGAAAAACCCATGAGTTTTTCTGGGTTTGAGTCACCATGCCCTGGTGGGGTATAACTACAACATTCGATAATCCAGAGAGCAAATGGGTATTTTCCTGCAGTGCTGGTGTGGAGTGGTGGAGAACGGAGAAAGAGACATAGAAGCAGTGATCTGTGATGTCTGGATTACTGGCATCACAAGTTTGTCCAGTCTGTTTGGAGAATATATTTGCCTGATACTTGCCTGATTCTGTAAATATGTTCGGGCTCCTGCTGTTCTCCTGCCCCGTACTTGAGTACAAGCTTATTTCTAAAAGTAAATTCTTCAGTGGGACTCAGATATTCTATATTCTTGGCCTTGATGTTTCTCTTTCTCTTATGCATTGTAACATTCTTTTTCTACATAAGCCTTTGGATCATCTACAGTTTGAGAGTTTGAAAGACAGTTGTCCCAAGTCGGTTGTTTTCAAAGAGTGGGGGGTCCCTGAGTCCCTTTCAGGGAGTCCATGAGGTCAAAACTATTTTTATAATGCCAAGGTATTATTTGCTTTTCTCTGCTTTCATTCCATCTAGGGTGTAAAGTGGAGTTTTCCAGAAGCTAAGTAATGTGTGATACTGCAACAGATTTTAGTGGAAGCAGATATGAGAATTCCACTCCTTCCTACTAAGACATTAAAGGGACTTGAAAAAAAAAAACTAATGAAGTCTTCTCTTTTGTTCCTTTTTTTAAAAAAAGTTACTTTTTATTAAAAATGTATTTTTATGTTAGCATATTAAGAGTTTGCTGTGATTTTTAAATTAATACACAAATATTTTTAAAGTTTCTCATTTTGTTTCTCATAGTAATAAAATAAATTTTAACTTACTTTTAATTAAAAATTAATAATAGTCACAGAAGCTCTTTGGAGTCCTCAATTTAAGATAGAGTTCTGAAAGCAAAAAGTTTTCATTATTTTATTAGCTGCCATTTGCAAAGCTTGGGCAATTTGCTCTCTTTTAATCCTCCCAGCAAACCTATCAGGAAGGTACCCCATTAATCTCCTCCCAGAGGCATAAACTAGGGCTCAAAATCATTAGCCACACAGCTTGCATGCTGTGCAGCTAGAATTTGAAGCTAGTTCTATCTGACCCCAAAATCAAACTTGAAGGAATCAGTAACCTCCTTGCATGCAATATACCTGTTGCTTTCCTGGACAGAGAGGTTGAAGCAGAGGTCAAGAAGACTGGATGAATTATTTGAGATGGCTCAGGCAGCTAAAAGCCAAGACCTTCTGCTGTCTGTTCTACTCCTCATAGGGACTTGTCCTTTCAAATGGCAATTCCTTTTGTGAGAAAGGAATGCCTTCAAATTCAAATGATACTATGAACCTGGTGGAGGTCTGTTCCCCTTATAACAGGCATTTCTAATAGCACAGTATGCAGACTTTGCTGAGCACTCAACAAGGAAGAAACGTTTGTCCAGTTATCACATTCTAAACTGCCAAAATACATGTGCATTGCCTTAAGTTTTTCAATTATGTTACAGGTCAGCTTGTGCATTTTATCTGTTCGACTCTCTTTTGTAAAACAATTACAATGGTAAAAACAAAGAAACTATTGAGTACTTAACTATGCGTCGGTCACCGAGAGGAAGACTTGATACCAAGGTCTCTCTGAATCCTCACAAGAATACTCCCAGGCTGGCAGTGGGGTGTCCTACCTGCTTTACAGATAAGGAGATGGGCTTGCCGAGGGGAAGCTACTTGCCTGAGGTCACCCAGCTAGTAAGTAGGCGGTGAGTCAAGTATCAGACCCAGGTCCGGGTGGTTCCCAGGCTAAGATTCTTAACCAGCATGCATTGCAAGATCCTAAAAGGCAATGTCAATCTGTCTGTGGAAAGGAGTTCCCCAAAGTAAACTTGAAGTAGCCCAGGTAAATTAGGAAAGGGTCACAATTTTATGGTCAGAGATTTTAAGGAAAAACCAAGTGATGCAACCTCTTCATGTAATAAGAAAACAGATACAATTCTTTAATTTTGTCCTTAGCTTAACCCTTCACTAACATCCAGCAGCTCGGAGTGTACAGAGAAAGGCAGTAAATTCCTCATCTGTATCCCAGTGTGCCAACTGTTTTGGTTTTAATTGTGTCAGGTGTGTCTTCCTTCTGCCTGGAGGTCCTTCCTTAGGTTTGAAAATATCATGATCACATCAACAGTGTGAGAGGTGGTGGGAGAGCTGAGGTTCCACATGTGTCAACAACAGATGTGCACGTCTCCTGGAGCACTGGAAAAAAGAGTAATAGGAGTTCCCTTAGGGCTGTGCTCCACGTGCCCCAGGAGGGGATAAGGACGAAAGCCTCTGTAATTTATATTGACTGCTGAGGTAACCAGGTGCTTTCAGCAAGCATTCCAGTTGCAAATTTGGGTTTTAACAACCTTCCCAACAACCTCTGGGGAGGGAGGGAGACAAAGAGGGAAGAGATATGGGAACATATATATATGTATAACTGACTCACTCTGTTATAAAGCAGAAACTAACACACCATTGTAAAGCAATTATACCCCAATAAAGATGTTAAATAAATAAATAAATAAATAAATAAATAAATAAATAAATAAATAAATAAATAAATAAAAAATTTATTGAGCTAAAAGGATGGTGTGCCGTGAGGAAACCTACTTGGGGCTTTGAGGAAGTCACATTAAGCTAAGTCTAAGGACGAGCAGTGTTACGTCTGCCTGGTTCTGCCCATCTCCCTCCTTTCCTCTGCAACACGCCTGTGTTCGTTTGAATTCGCATAATTTCCTCTGTAACAAAGCAATAGCGTAAATGTTTACTTCTCACCAGTTACACCATCCACTCTCCTAAAATGTAAATTGGATTCCTGTCGCTCCCAAGCCTAACATCCCTCACCATCTTCCCTTCACCATGAGGTCAGAATCTAAACCCACTCAATACCGCGCGCAGGAACCTTCATGATCTGACTGGGGCCTTCCTTGATTTATGGAAACCTTTGTGCTTGCAGAGTTCCTCATGTGGAATGTCCTGCCCTCCACCCAGTCCCTCATCTGATGATTTTCCATTCATTTTTAGGACTCATTTAGTATTCATTCTAAGATGACTTACAGTCCAGGCCATCTAACTACCCAACTCCAGAAAGCACCATTTACATGGGCTCCAGGAGATGCCGTTGGCAGGGAATTCAAGGTGACCAGCACACATCCAGCACACATTCAGCCTTGCGCATGGTGTAGACTCCCTGCAGTAGTGCTTTCACGGGGCCTGGACGCAGGTCTATCAGAGTGCGGTCCACACTGTATTGTCCCGGCTTGTTTTCCGTGACCTCCCTAGACTGAACCCCCTACAGGCAATGCAAACACATGGCAACATGCCTGGTACATGGTACGTGCTCAAAGACTGTTTTCGGAAATTTGAAAGGAAGTGAAATAGTGTAAAACAAAAAGGAGAGAAAATAAAATAATGGACAATGGATTTTGCTATTCTTATGCAAGTTTGTATGAGAGATTATATCTTTGATGGGTGGGCATTTTCCAATGAGTACCTTAGGGTGTCTTTCTCTTTTCATTCTTTTGCCCCAAAGAGCCTATCTTGTTAATATATTTGCTTCCAGTGCTACATGGCCCTACCACTCCAGGGATAACTCTTTCCAGGACATTCTTATAATGTAATCAAGCTAAAATATCCCTTCTTTTCATCTAACTTGGAAAGCTGTGTTTCCGTGTCATAAGGGGAAAAGGTACAAAACAGGAAAAACTGTTACCATAGAGGCGCATACTGGTTGTATTTTACTTACTAACACCATCTTCCTGCTGTCTCTATCCATCCTGGGAACCTATCTGTAGATCTTATCACTTCTGAGGGAATTCAGTGACTTATCTAAAATAACAAACATATATTATTAATATATATGATATACATATGTGCAAACACACATATATACATATGCACACATATATGCAAACGTATGTATAAAATCTTGGGTTTCCTTATGATTACATTAGTAATACATGCTCATTGCAAAAATCCAAATGTTTGAATCCCTGAATAAATAAATATTTCTCTTACTTTCCTGATCCAGAATTTTTGACTTTAAAAAGTGAGTGATATAAATCTCCTTTACCCTTTAAAATCTACTCTCCAGAGGAAATTAATATTAACAGTGTGCTATTTTCCTCAATTTTTACCTATGTAGATATCTTCATTATTATACATATACATCTCCTATAGATTTCTAGCTGTTTTTAACAAAATGGAATTATGCTGTACATATGTCTTCAACATGGCTTTTCATTTAATGTATCATGAATGTATTTCTAGGTCACTATTTATAGATTTGACTCATCTTTTTCAGACAGACTAATAAATTTCTATAGTATAGATGTATCATAAATTTAAACATTTCTTATTTATGGCCTTCAGTTTATAGACAATTTTTAATAGAGTTTGGGATGGGAAAAGAAGAAGAAATACGCCAGGGGCCAGATCTCCCTGTGCTGCCATATTCCTGCGCAGAATTTTAAGGATTCCAAGAATTCTAAATTCCAATGTACTTTCCTGGTCATTACGAAGGTACAGTTGTCAAAGTAGGAGGATAGAACATATTTTACTTAACATTCTACCAGTTTAACTTACAATTGTTAAGTATTTAGACATATGATATGTGGCCCTCCATTCATTCTTTTACATTGGATCCCACAAATGTTAGGGGAAGCTCTGAAGTGTACAAATCATTTGGTAATGCTAAACAAGATGAAAGTGAGAGAAATAAAGGAGAGAGAACCATAAATGAACAACATTAAGAATGAAAAGTGGACAACGTTACTGGATACAACAGCAATTAAAGAGAACACTAAGAAAAAGTGTGTTACTTAAACAAACTAGACAAATTCATGGAAAATCACATTTTACCAAAACTGAAGTATGTTTAAAGAAAAAGCCCAAATAGTCCTATAACATTAAATAAATTGAGCAAAAAATAAATAAAAGAGTAGGTAAAAATTTACCATGAAGGAAAAATAAAATAACTGGGATCTGATAGTCTTATAAGTTCTATCAAAACATTCAAGAAACAGATAATTCCAATACTACACAAGTTCTTTCAAAAATAATTTAAAAACAAAAGTTTTCAACTCATTTTATGAAACTGTTACACCCTCAATTCCAAAACTAAAGAAGGACATACAAAGAAAGAATGCTACAGGCTGATCCCATGTATGAATTTTGAGGCAAAATGCTGAACCAAATCCAGTAATTAATAAAAATGATATGTTATACCAAATTTGGTTTATCCCAGAAGTGCTAGAATGATTTGTCATTAGTAATTCTATCAGTAAAACTCATTATTTTAATAGATTTAAGGAGGGGAGGAAATATGACGACCTCAATAGATACTGGAAAGGCATTCAATGAAATTCAAATTTGATTCATAATAGATACTAATAATGGAAGAGTATTTCCTTAGAGATGATGAGTACCCTTAAAAAAGAAAAGAAAAGAAAACATCGGCAGAAGTTATATTTAACAGTGAAACATCAGAACTATTCCCATTAAAATCAGGAACAAGTAAAGGAAAAGAAATAAAAAGTTAATTCCTAGAAGTGGAATAACTGAGCCATAGGGAATGAATATCTTTAATTTTAATAGATACTACTGAATACCCTCCCAAAAGGTTCTGTTATTACAGCCCCCAGTATCAATATATGAGTGCCCGTTTCCCCACCCTTCTATCAACACTGAACGTTAGTCTTTGTAATTATTGCCATCTGATACGAAAGACAAATTTCATTTCAGCTTTGTAAAGCGCCTATTCATGTGGCTTGGGGAACCTCGCTTTTACTTTCGGTTGTTGGAGCACACCGTCAGTACTGAATTGGGGGCAGGGGGCCTAAGGCAGGTTGCTGGTCGTCTTAACGGAGCCTAATGGTTTCAGTCAAAATGGGAAAGTATCTTGATAGTTTTTGACCCAAAAGAGTTAAACCCGCACGGTATAACAATATTATCTGCATCAGAAACTGAGCCAGGAAATCCTTGTCTTTGTCTGATGCCCTATTCCAGCCACCACGCCCTTCCAGAGGCTTCACGGCAGGCAACAGAGTGAGACAGTTCTGGTGTTTCCAACCATGGAACTCCCACGAGGAAAGGTCTCTAAGATCCCAACCTGGAGACACTGCCCTCAAGCAATGGTCCTCAGGTGAATGTGTGCACTACAACCTCAAGCCTAAGGGGTACCCACCAACACAGGCACCCCCCTTGCTGCCAGGTCTATGGAAACTCAGTGATAAGAAGATGAGGGAGTCCAGTTCTCTTAGGCTCTTGTCTTAACTTCTTTCTCCCATCAAAGACCTTTTTTGCAGATGGATGAGGTTCCACAGAAACCCATTCTGTGACCACAGATTCAGCATGAGTTTGTAATCCAAGCCTTTTGCTTAAATCACCAGGAACAGGAGGGCTGAGACACGTTTCAGAGTTGTATGACTTTTGAAACCCTTCCCAGAAGCTGGGTTGCTGTTATTTGTTGCTCTTCTTGAGGGATAACCGTAGTCCTTCCTCACTTTACCTACCAGGTTAAGATTTAACACAAGCAAAGAAGTCTTCGGATTTGTATAGGTCTGGATTAAGCATCAGCTCCTCCATACAAAGGCTGTGTGCCTCTGAGCAAGTTCCTCCATTTGCTCATCTGTCCAGTGAAGGGAATTATAAAGCCCTCCATTGGGGGATTGTGGGGATTCAAGGAGGAAAATGCACGCAAATCATACCTGCCTCTTAATAAGTGCTCAACAAATGGTAGCTGTTATCACTATTATTTCTCTCAAAGAATTTTCCATTCTAGGTTCCCCAGTCATTCCTGTTCTTCGGCAGTTTTCTCACATCCTCAAAGAGATTCCAAATCCAGCCTTAGATTAAGAATCACTGCCACATGCCACATAGTCTGAGCACAATTCGTAGCTATGTCCATACTGCGCCCTCTAGTGGCAACCCAGGGACTATCTGATGCTTTGGAGGTGTTCGCTGACGGCCTCCAGGGTGACCATAGGGGTGTAAGTCTCTGTCTCACAATGCCAGGTACATGCTTTCCACTCCAAACTTCAGCCAGGCCTTGGCTGTGGTGGTGCTCAGAGGGCACTGACACACCTTCAAGTCTGAGTGAGGATCGGTTCCATATGGCAGGAAATCACCAATCACTACTACCAGGCAACCTTCAAGTTCCAGGAACCAGGAGACTTGTCTACATCAACACAGTCATCTTCATACGTCCGCCTGGGACCACTGGGTACATAGATGTAAATTTTATTTAGAGATAGTCCTGAGTATCTCATGGTTCTACAACACAGATAACAGATGACTAATAAAGGCCTATTAATTAATAGCTTGAGATTATATCTGCTCTTGGGTCTGGCTGTTCCAAAGTAGTAAAACCAAAACATTGGTGAGATTATACAAGAGCCATGACAAATTTGTTGACACAAAATTCCAACACAGCTTGGAATTGTTTTCTCAATAGGAGAAGGGGAAATGAGAGCTAACACCTATATGGCACTTGCCCTAAGTTAGGTCTAAGGGCCCTGCATGTATTTGCTCATGTAACCCTCAAAACAACATGACAAGGCATTTATTTTCTCCATGTCCCAGATGAGAAAACTGAGGCACAAAAGACATTAATAAGTTGTCTGAGGCTAACAGCCACAAAATGCCAGAAGTGAATGAGTGACAAATGCCTCAAAGAATGCTAAACTACAACTTTAGAAAGCTTGTCATTGAAAGAAAAAACAGACTAAGAAAAGAGATATGTGACATATTCTAACACAAAGCAGACCCCCATCAGTGTAACTGGATGATGACAGTAGGATGGTGAAAGGACTCAGCGTGAAGAAGGGAACTTAGAAACTGTTGAAACAATCCAATCAGCTGTTCCTTGACATTCAGACAGCGGTCAAATCTGAGTTGAAGAACGACTATGAACCCCTCTTGCTCTGGGTCACACTTTCTAAACCCAAGCCACATCTCCTGACATAAAACTCTAAACCATAGCTCCTACTATGAAATAGAAGAAACGTAGCGGCTCTCCTAAGGGGCTTCTTCACCATGCACAAAGATGAAAACTTGGGCAGGTCTATGATCGTCACACTTTGAGAAGCTACTTTCATGATTCACTTGTTGAGACGTGAATTAAACAGACTAAGACGCTAACCCTAAAACGTGTCCTTGATTAGAGCTTACTCCGCTCTGCAAGCAATGGTTATCCAGTTTATGTGTCTCTGGATCCTCCATTATCAACTTATTTCTTCTTGGCTTGTTATAGGCAGTCATGGCAGAGGACCTTTGGCTCAGTACTAACAGTGTGGTTTTTGACTCCTGTCCTGAACTAAGTCTGCATCAGTGAAACTTTCCTTGGCTTTTACAACTTACCGGAAGTGGGATGTGCCTTGTCCTTCCTGATGTATGCAGAGTCCCCAGTAATCCTCTTTTCAGAGGTGGGGATCCTCAAGCACCCTCAATACTCACAGAGCCCTGCAGAATCCAAGGCCACCAGTGCTTGCCAGCCATTCATACCACCACGCCACCTCTCCCCAACAGGAGGTTTTGTAGCACACACACTCTTGACCTACTTAAAGAACTTTAAGCTTCTGCAGTAAAAAAAAATACATGCATAAATATGGACCAGATGCACAGATCAAATTTAAGGGGAATAGATTATGGACATGGAGCTGTCAACAGGGCCCTCACAATCACATTCTTTCATCGTCCCATGTGGTATCCACCTGCAGTGTATTGTCAGTGGGTTTGCAATGGGTTCCCACTTTCAAAGCTGGCTTTGTGCCTATGGGGAGTTTTTAGCTTTGTTTTCAGCAATGTGCCTGTCCATAGAACTAAAAAACATCTTTTAAGAAAAATATTTCTCCTTTACAAATTTGTCTATAAAGGAGAATTTTTTAGTATTACCATTAAAAAGATTTTGGTTGACCTTGTTTTTTTTTTTTTAACCATTAACAACATAATAAAAATTATATCAGGACAGCTACGGGAGCCCAATATTTTACTTTTAAAATTACTCTCCCAAATGAAAATGCTTCCTATGAAACAGGTACCAAACTCTTCTGTATAGACCCTCAATTTTTTTTTAATACAGATAAAACAGAACAGAGAAATAGAGGTACTGAACTGCTCAGCAATAAGAGCCTGGGTCAATTTCCAGTTTCACCTTGGACAAAAGAACACATGTCCCTTGTACTAATCAAGCATCCTGCCTCTTTCCCATCCAGGAAGGTTGAGAAACAATTCTAACGACATACTCAGCTATTCCTGAAAAGATCATAGATGAGAAAGATTCAGAACAGCTCTTCCAGGTTTAGTGCTTCTCAAAGATGAATTCTGATCTTCCATGTAGTCATATAAAGAGCTTCATACAACAGAATCTAGGTTCTCTGAAGTTATTAAAACCAGACAGTCTTCTCGCTACAACTGACTGGAAATGGGATCATTCCCAAAGGAAGTCAAGTATGTGATAAAAATATTAGAATATCCTACCTCTTCAGTTGCACAGTTAACATTTACACTAAAGTGCATGCCAAGACATGTGCTAGGCTCTTTTAGTTACATCACTGCTAGAGACTTAGAACCTGAATCTTATGTAATTTACCAAAAATGAAAGAACAGAAACAAAACAGCCACTCTAAATTCGTTGAACAAATTGAAAGATTCCTTCCTTAGTAGTAATCAGTCACTAGGGTCCCTCTATTCTGCCTTAAAAAAAAAAATCTAACATCCGTCCTCTTCCCTCTATTTCCAACTACCGCAGCCTTACTTCAGGCCCTCAGTACTTCTTGTCTAGGTAATTATAGTAGCCTCATGCTTATTTTTCTTGCCTTCAGACCTGACCCTTCCAATCCAAACTTCCCACAATGATCTTCACATAGCATAAATCTAATAATGTTACAAAAACTTCAGTGGTTCCCATAACCTTGTCAATAAATTTCCAACATGGTACCATAGTTTCTAAGGGACTTTATGAACCACAACGGTGCCTATTTCTCCAGCCTTACTTCCTGGCCCTCCCTGAGCAGACTGGCTCTTTGAGTCAGGACCCAGATGCTAGGATGGGCAGCAAGTATTGTACACGGAGCCAGAGGGCAAGTCCAAAGATTAAAAATGTTAAGGGTCAGACACCCCCAAAAGCACTTCAAAACAAAGCATATATGAGATGGTGCCTAGATACACAAATATGCAGAATGAAGCATTTCTCAAAATCTGAATGTACAACATTGTCACTGTAATTAACAATACTGTATTATACACTGAAATTTTTGTTAAGAGGCTAGATCTCACATTAAATGTTCCCACCACAAGAAAATAAAATAAAAATAATAAAATAAAAAATAAAGAGTGGAAAGGCAATAAATCTAAGAGACAGTGGGCTTTTGCCCACCCAAAGCCATGATGGTTCCTTTAACTAAAGTACTCTCTCCCCTTCCTCTTTCTTTCTCCTCACCTGGTTGACTTCAAGACTCATCACATATATCAAAGCCTCTGGGAAAAATTCCCCAAACTCGTAGCTGAGTTGCGTCACTTGTATGTGCTTCTTAATACTCTGCTCCTCTTTATTTCAATACCCCTTTCCTCCTTGTGGTAATTGTCAATATGACAATTACACAGTAGGTAACCACTACCTTTGGAGAGCATCGTAGCATTAGTACAGGTCAGCAAATAACTTCATCTCTGAGCCGTATGCAACAGTAGAGTATTGGAATCAGCAATGTTGGAGGAATATTTCTTTTTAAAAATTCAACAAATACATTACTATTTCTTTACATGCAAGTTGACCATGAAACAATCTGAAGAACCTGATATTAAAATCGATCATTATAAAATCAGGTACTACTTATTACGGCAATCACCTCTTTTCTCCACATAAAACCACAGGAACACAAATCTTTCCAAAGATTTTCACGGTGTCCTAAAGTTTATGATTTTAGAGAATGAGACACAATTATCTTCTTTAGGAGTTCTAAGTCCGAAGTTACCAAGATAGCCTGACAAATCAGCCCTTTCCTGATGGATGTAAAAAGTTCAACTGGATACTACCCCAATTCTTTCAAACATAAAAGTAAAGAATCACCTATTATCATCATCCCAATTTGCAACGCTTTAAAATTAACCCCATGATTTTACAAATGTTTGGTTATACTTTGTCCTCATCACTATACTGTATTTTTTAAATACATAGTGTTTTTGTACTGATTTTAGAGATGAGACTGCAGTTGAAAAAGACTTAGAAACATGTTCAACATTATCCAGGAACTTGGAGGCAAAAAAAAAAAAACTCACTTTAGAAAGACTCTAAGTTTGAAGTTTTTAAGTACAGTTGACCCTTGAAAAACACAAATTTGAATTGCACAGCTCCACTTACGCATGGATTTTTTTCAATAGTAATACTACAGTACTACACGATCCAAGGTTGATTGAATCCATGGATGCAGAACAAGGGTCTGGAGGAACCATTGTGGGACTTGAGCATCTGTGAATTTTGGTATCCAAGGAAGGTCCAGGAACCAATCCCCAGCAGATACAGAGGGACAACTGTAGGGTTTGGGGTTTTTTTTTTTTCCTTAATACAAATTTGAAAAGAAGAAGAAAAAAAAGAATCCTTCCTATAATTGAACTTGATTGCTTCTATTCTTACCCTCTTCAGAGCTTCACATCCCACACCCTTTTACACTGAACTTGGACTCTACTCAAAGAACTAGCATTCCACAGCTAGCCTGGGAAGCTGAGACGTTTTCCAACTAGCAGATCATCGAGTGTAGAGGAGAATATACTAAATGAAATAAAGATTGGTACTCAAGGAAACAGAGTTGCAAATGTCAAGGAATTGACAGCAAGAACAGAGAAAATTACATTATATATAACGTGAGACAATTATCTGAGAGGAGAGGGGTAGAATGGAGTACATATCAATAACTTTTTTGTTGTTGTTGTTTGCGGGACGTGGGCCTCTCACTGCTGTGGTCTCTCCCGTTGTGGAGCACAGGCTCCGGATGCGCAGGCTCAGCAGCCATGGCTCACGGGCGCAGCCGCTCCGCGGCATGTGGGATCTTCCCGGACCGGGGCACGAACCCGCGTCCCCTGCATCGGCAGGCGGACTCTCAACCATTGCGCCACCAGGGAAGCCCACATATCAATAACTTTTACAAAATTTATAAATGTGTAATATTTACAAGATTCCCCCCTAAATTTCTAGCCAGTTTTACAGCCCTAAACTCTATCCTCTTATACTTCAAGCCAATAAGACTGTACCTTACCTTCTGAGTATTGTCTAGCTGCCCAGACAATACCCCATACTCTGGATTGTGCATTCAGGAACAACCACCAAAAAACACACATAAAATGTAGATCTCGGGCTTCCCTGGTGGCGCAGTGGTTGAGAGTCCGCCTGCCGATGCAGGGGACACGGGTTCGTGCCCCGGTCTGGGAGGATCCCACATGCCGCGGAGCGGCTGCGCCCGTGAGCCATGGCCGCCAAGCCTGCGCGTCCGGGAGAGGCCACAACAGTGAGAGTCCCGCCTACCAAAAAAAAAAAAAAAGTGTAGATCTCACCCAGTGAATTGCCCTTCTTTCAAGGGAGAAAATTCCCTTCAGTGTCAGTTTGCTTTGGGTGACTCTCCAGTGTTTTCAAATAATGAGATTTTTTTATTCTTTTATATTTTGTGTAGAGTTTATGATTGTTTTCTGTAGGAGAGTAAGTCTGACACAAGCTACTTTGCCATCACTGGGATTGAAATTCAACTCCACTCTTATTTAAAACACCAAAGAAAATAATTATCAAAGCTTGTGCATTGTAAATAAATGGAAACAAAAAATGATGCAGGGAAGAGGACATTTGCCCACCTGCCATCTATAAAATGGGTGAAGCAACCAATATAATCAACATTGCAAGAGATGGGATTAACAGTATAACTACAACTATAATATCTATTTTATTAGAAATCTACAGGGGAACAAGAAAAAGGGAAAGATAAAATCATTGACACTGAAGCTAGCTAAATCTCATTTGGAAATCAGCAACATTATTTAATCCTGTTCCACCCTGACTCTCTGAATGTTTTCTTATAGGCATAACAAAGCCAGCATTTTATCTTGTGTGAGTGCATGTGTGTGTGCTTCTCACACACAAGTCTAAAGAGAATACATAATCCATTTTTGTGGTGGAAGGGACTCTACCTATCTTCATCTTGGCTGAAAATTACAGGGGAAAATAAGCTTTTTACTATATCATTGATACGCATTTTATATATTACTGCCAACTATGTGGGAGCAGAAAACTACAATATTTGAAAAATAACAATGCAAGAATTGAAGCCAATAGTAAAGCCAGGAAAAAAACAAAAAAAACAAACAAAAAACCCCAAAAAACCTTGATAAATGGAGTCGTTTCCAAAGCTAGGCGTATTTAATGCTGAAGAGTAGCCTACCATCTGAAGTTTTGTTTCCATGAAGAACATACATGAGCCCATAGAAAATGTGCAAATATTCTAAACTCTGTGGCTCCCCACTCAACATCACAATTGCTACCTCCCAAAAAGGGTCAGGGATACCCATATACCCAAGACATCTGCCTGAGGCAGCAACTTCTGTCACATGACAATTCCTGAGAGCAATGCTTTTCAACGTATAACCTGCATAGGAATCACCAAGATCTTCCTAAAATGCAGGTTTCTGTTTTGTGAGTCTGAAATGGGGCTCCAGATTTTGTGCTTCTAACAAGCTCCCAGGTGGTACTACTGACCCACAATCCACACTTACAGTAGCAAAAGTCTAAGTCCGAACAGACAGTTACTCAGTATCGAACAGCACCAAATGCCCTGCAAGTCTTAAAGGGCCCCAAGGCTGTCTTTTTAGTTTTCATTGAAGAAAAGCATATAGGAAGAAAAGTTCATAGACAATATGTCTACAAGTTGCTAAATTTTCACAAACTAAGCCTAGCTATGCAAGAGCCCGCTCGCCGCAACGAAAGATCCCACATGCCTCAGAGAAGATCAGGCCTGCCACAGCTAAGACCCAATGCAGCCAAAAATGAATAAATAAATAATAAATCTTTTTTTTTTTTTTTTTTTTTTTTTTTTTTGCGGTATGTGGGCCTCTCACTGTTGCGGCCTCTCCTGTTGTGGAGCACAGGCTCCGGACACACAGGCTCAGCGGCCATGGCTCACAGGCCCGATCTTCCCGGACTGGGGCACGAACCAGTGTCCCCTGGATCGGCAGGCGGACTCTCAACCACTGCGCCACCAGGGAAGCCCTAAATAATAAATCTTAAAAAAAAAATCATCACCAGTATCACAAAATTTCCATTATCCCCATGCTCCCTCCTCAGTACCTATTCCTCTCCAAAGTACCACTAGCCTGATTTCTAGTACCATAGATTGGTTTAGCTGTTTTCATACTTCATAATCGAAATCTATCAAGTTTCTATTATTTTGTAGCTTATGTCATTCAACATTGTAAGACATCTGTATAGCTGCATATAGTGTACACCATTCATTGTTACTACTACCTAGTAACCCATACTTATCCACTCTACTGTTGATGGACATTGGGGGTTTTTTTTCTAATTTTTGCCTACGAGTAGACTGCAGTGATATTTTAGCACGTATCTTTTGGTGATCATAGGAATGCATTTTTGCTGGGTATATATCTAAAAGGAAAAGTACCAGTTCATGGGATATGCATACTCTCATATTTAGTAGATACTGCTCAGCAGTTTGTCCCAAATTTATTCTTCATCCTGAAGTGGATGAGATATCTGATTCCCTCAGCAACACTTGATATTTTCATCATTTTCATTTAGCCACTTTAGTGGTACCCCACCGTGGTTTTAGCTTACTAAATCTCCCTATGTTTAATACAATAGAACACCTTTTCATATGTTTGGTGTACATTTTATAGTCTTTTTTGTGAAGATTTTGCCCCCTCTCCTATTGAGTTGTTGTCTTTTTCTTACTAATTTGTGAGAATTCCTTATATATTATGATTACAAGCCCTTTGTTAGAAACGTGTACTACAAGAACTGTTTGTCTCTAATCATGTCTTTGAGTAAATAGTTCTTACTTTTATTATACTCTCTTGTACACTATTTTCTTCCATGTTAGGGCTTTTGACTCGTGCCTTAACAATTTTGCCTGCTTCAAAGTCAGAAAGATGTTCACCTATATTGTTTTTCTCTAAATGTTTTCTTGTTTCATCTTCTCCATTTAGATCCACAGTCCATCTGGAATTAATTTTTGTATATACTGGTGTTTGATACATGTTTGCCATGTGGCTATCCAACTAAGGCAGCACTGTTTACTGAAAAGATCATCCTTTCCCCACTATACTCCAGTGTTACCTGTGTCATAAACCATTTGACTGTATATGTGTAGGCCTGTTTCTTTCTCATTTGGTATGCAATAGGTAATAAAATTATCCCATCCCAACTCAGGTTGGGAAACTGTTCTAGGTAAGAATGGAATGGTAAGCTATTTTTTTTCTTATTCTTATCCTCTTATTATTAACCCTTTTTACAGTCACTTTACTCTTTCTTTATAACTTTTTCTTTACATAAAGGTTTGGCTTAATTAATGTATATTAGTTCAGACTCCTTTACGTGTTATAAATCTAAGTAGCTTAAGCAAAACAGAAATTTTATTATAAGGAAAAAGGTGTCTCACAAAACCATGGACAAAATCGGGGTTGTGGCTCAGAAAGCCCTCATTACTCTCTGGCCATCTTCTCCTGCCTCTATACTTTACTTTCTTCTCTCTCACACTCTACGAAATATTTTCTCTAGTTCTCTGAAGCACATCACTGAAAATCTGGCCTCAAAACTCTTGAGCTGTAATATCTTAGAGCTTCAGTCATCTGAGGGGCTTTCACTTCCTTGGTCTCCCAAATCAGAAAAGATTACGAATAATATATATTTTTATCCAGCACAGACTTCTTCATATAGTAGCTATCATGATGATGATGATGGTGATGATGGTAGTGGTTAGATTATGAGCCTATAGCCTCATAATCATTCATGAATCTCAAGGGCCAAATTTAAAAGCTGGGCCCCATTGGTTTAAGAACTGGGCAGGGTGGATCCCAGACATGGTAGATGTCAAGATCTACACCTTGGTGAGTGCTGTGTACTGAATTGTATCCCCCGCAAATCCATGTTAAAGCCCTAACCTTCTATGTGATTGTATTTGGAATAGGGCCTTAGGAGGTAATTAAGGTTAAATAAGATCACTCCAATAAGGATGTAGCCCTGATCTGATAAGATTAGCAGCTTTATAAGTAGAGGAAAAAAGATCTCTCTCTCTGTCTCCATGCATACACACCACAGTAAGGACAGAAAGGACATAAAAGGGCATAGTGAGAAAGCCACCATTTGCAAGCCAGGAAGAGAGATCTCATCAATGAACAAGTCAACCGGAACCTTGATCTTAGACTTCTGGCCTCCAGAACTGTGAAAAATAAATTTGTCATAAAAGCCACCCAGCCTGTGGTATTTTGTTACAGCAGCCTGAGCTAAGACAGTGGGCATGGACAAAAATCAGCAAACCTTCCTTGCAGTTCTGTCCAGCAGACCTCTACTGTCTAACCCTATTCCAGTTTCTAGTCATTGCCACTTCGGCCTGAGCCTGTTGATTTCCTTAGTGACCCTATAAGAGGACCCTGCTGTGATTTAGCCCTCTTCAGCTTAGCGCATTCCACCAGCTCATGACTCAGGAGCCACTCTGAGAAAATCCATTTTCTGTTCACAAACTTGTTAGTCATCGCCAGAGTGCTTTTCTCCCTGAGGCCTCCCATTTGGAGTATCATTAAATTCCTGAGGCCTCTACCCTTTCTCCAGTTTAGCATTCTAAGTCTCAGGCCTGCAGCCAACCTGTCCATATCTGCTGGACCGCCTCTGCAAGACCAGTGCAGTTTCTGCATGTAGAGCAGACTCTTCACAAGAACGAGTCATAAAGATGGATCACCAGCTCTCCCATCCAAGGCCAAGGGATCAGGAGAGGAAGTAGGAAGTCAATCTCCGGACAAGTCAACCATTACAGAGCCTGGAAAATATAAGAGGTCTGGCCTGCCAGTAGCTTATTGTAGTTTGTTTTTGCCCCTCTTTATGCCCACCTAAGACCCTTAAACTCCTCACTCTTCACATATCTGGACGCTAATCCCATGTGAGAAACACTTAGAAAAACAAGTGTGACAGCTCTGCTTGAGGCCCAGAAAGAAGGCTCTTTCTGAAAGGGGCCCTTTGGTTGTTTTCCCAGGTAAGATGTATAAGACTTGATCCCTGTTGCCTGAATTCCTTTCTCACCACACCCAAGGTCATTTTAATGAAAATTCCAAAGTCCAAGCCAAGAGGATAGAATTGCTCTTAATCCTTCAGCAGTGCAGTCATTTGATCCCTAGACCCGCTGGGGTGATTATGGTGTGTCTGCAGAGCACAGCTAAGCAGACAGCAGAAGGAAGTGGCCGCAAGTGCAGGAGGCTGGTTTCCTGACCCTTATTTCTGTGTCAGTGTGCTGTTGTTATTCCCAAGACCCAGTGGCCTATAGCCCCCCATCAGCCTTTCTCCCTATCATCCCGAGATAACACTGACTGTCATAGCTCTTCATCTTTCAGAGAAGTCCAAGAAGTCATTGATATTTTCTTAATATTACTTATTTTATTGAGAAGGTTGAATCAGAATATAATTCATTTCCTGGTTTTCTGCTACCCAGGGGAGGCTAAGATTTGTGTGGAACATAAAATTATACTTCCCGACACCCTTATATCTGTGACTTAGCATTTCATTAGAACGTTGAAAAATTGTGTTGTAAAAGGAAATGGAAAATGAAAGAAACAACTTGGGTGCTTTTTAAGAATGTTTAATTTGTTTTTATTTTCTTTCTTACTTCCTGAGTGATGGGGGAATGAAAAGGCTGACGACCAAATGTCTGGGATTTTCTGGGACCTCTCTGTCCCCTGAGCCAGATATGTGTACATTCCCCAGCGCTGCAAGGACTAATCATCGGTCTCGGCCCTTCCTAATGACCAGACTGAGCGGCAGCCCCCAGCTTCCTGTCACGCTGAACTCTGGAAGCCAACGTGCCGCCAGCCTCCAGCAAACCTGCCAAAGTCATCTGCTTTGTTATTTTCTTACCTCTGACTTGAAAGGGGTACAACCTACAACCGGCCAAACGGAAGGGAGTTGGGGGAAGCGCTGCTTCAGAGTGTAAAACAGATTCTTTTCTTTCCAAGCCCTAGAGGCAAACATGTGTAGGCAGTATCCCTCTCACATTAAAAAAAAAAAAAAAAAAAATCTTTCCTTCTATTAAAATACTCAAGCTTAAAAAGAGTTTTGGAAACTGCTAAGTAAAGATAAAATCTGAAGCATGATTATAAACAATGTCTCTAACTTTCTCATTTTTTCCACCAAATACAAAAGTATTTAGGGAAGATACAAGTGAATCTGAGTGTTTTCTCCCAGGAATGATACCATATTGACTAATACTCCCTAACCTTTTTCTCCTTCCCCACTACCACCCCACACCCCCATCCCATCCTTCCAGAACTTTCTCCCACAGGTACTGTTCAGCCAGAATGGGGGCAAAGAAAACTAGGCAGTAAGTGGCTGTCACAGTGCCAGTGGCCTGGGAGCATATGCAGTGCTCGTGCTTTTTCTCATGACTCACTCCACCAAGAGTCCCCCGGACCTTGACACTCAAAAAGCACAGTTAAACATAATAGGAGTTTACTTCAAGCTGCTATTGGTGGTGTGATTAAACTTTTTGATTTACTATGAAATATCCATAACTTCCTTAAGGGAAAGTGAGAATTCTTCGATTTTACTTTAATTCTTGCAGAAAAAAAGAAAGAGTTAAAAATATACATACTATTTAGAAGGTCTACCAGGAACACAGAAGATCACTATCCCAGAAGACACTCGATAAATGTCACTGCCTGTGCCCTTGCCTCAATCCACACCTGTGTGTACACAGGGAACAGTGAAGTCACGGTGACCGTGCTCAGATTTTTTCAGGAAAGCCAAGATAATCCTCTCCATATAACTGATGGCACCATACCTAACCTCCTAAATAAGCCAATAAATGTTTTAACATTCTTTGACAGTTTTCAAATCCTACATTAGGGGCTTCCCTGGTGGCACAGTGGTTGGGAATCTGCCTGCCAATGCAGGGGACACGGGTTCGAGCCCTGGTCTGGGAAGATCCCACATGCCGCGGAGCAACTAGCCCCGTGAGCCACAACTACTGAGCTTGCGCGTCTGGAGCCTGTGCTCCGCAACGGGAGAGGCCGCGACAGTGAGAGGCCCACGCACCGCGATGAAGAGTGGCCCCTGCTCGCCGCAACTGGAGAAAGCCCTCGCACAGAAACGAAGACCCAACACAGCCAAAAATTAATTAATTAATTAATTAAAATTTTTAAAAAATAGTAAAAAGTAAAATATTATTTAAAAAAATCCTACATTAACGTAACTGGCCCTCCAATGTGACTCTGTTTTAGGGAGTAGCGAACAGAACCCAGGGCTTCTGATTCGGAATCTTCAGTCAGATGGTAGTCCTACCTCTGTGACCACTCACAGGCCATCTAGCCTTGGGTACATTCGATGATGTATCTGGGTTTGGTTTCCTTTATTGCAAAATGGGAGAGAAGGAAAAGAAAGTTGAGGAGGGTCGAACCAGCTAATGTTTCTCTTAGTTTCTACAGTTCCATAAATCCAAGAGCCTTCCCAGGATACCTGACTGGCGTGGCGTCTTCTTGAGTTTCTTGAGAATAATGAATAATGACTTTTTGCCTCTTCTTTCTGTAAGCAAGAAGTCAGTTGAAGTCCCATAACTTTTGAGATTTCCACCAACTGGCAAATTTCACGTCGAATAGGAAGGTTGATGCCCTTCTTGAGATCTTGGCAGACCCGTGTGGCTTATGCCCTATGGTCTACATCAGTGTCCCTACTCCCACTGATATCCAGGCTTTATTGTAACATCCAGCAGCTATTACTTCCATTTTTCCAATGAAGACTCAGATGTAAGCCACTGTCCCCTCTTCATTCTTCTCCCCACCAGACACTACTCACTGACAGCACTGGAGTGTCCAACTGGCAGAATTTTAATGAAGCTTAAGTTCAACAAAGAAGGTGGCATCACAGCACTTTGAATTAATATCCATTATGACACATTCTCTTCTTACAAGTTCTCTGCCACCCCAGGCCACACAGCATTCCCAGAGACTGGCAGATCTCAGCAACCCCTTTCCAGATGCCTTGCTGCCTAAAACTTCCAGCACCAGCGCCATCAGGAGAGGGGGAACAGAGGGCTGGCCATGTCCATTCAAAGGATGCAACAAGGCAATTCTAAATAAAAAGCCACCACCTCCAGTCACTAAGTGCTTCCCTCCCTTGGGGAAGATGGAGCTGTAATCAGCTGTGTTTTTAGGTAACATTTTTTTTCACTTTGCCACACTGATGTCAACTAATGTGGTGGAACCGAAAAAGCACTTAGCCTGCCGCCCAGTACTCCTTCTGCCCCTGGATCTCAGTTTCCTTGTTGACGAAGGGGCTCAGAAAAGAATGGATTCTGAACTATTTATGAGGAGGAGCTTCTTATAAACTCCCATCAACTGAGACAGAGAACAAACTTATGGTTACCAAAGGGGAAAGGGGAAGAGGAATAAATTAGGAGTTTGGAATTTGGGATTAACAGATACATACTACTATCTATGCAATAGATAAACTACAAGGATGTACTGTATAGCACAGGGAACTTTATTCAATACCTTGTAATAACCTATAATGAAAAAGAATCTGAGTATATATACATACATATATGTATGCATGTATAACTGAATCACTTTGTTGTATACCTGAAACTAACACAACATTGTAAATCAACTATACATCAATTTTAAAAAAAGAAAAAACCTCCCATCAAATTTGAGACTATTAGAGAGGGGAGAGAAAGATGCAGTGCTGGTCAGGGGCTGCAGGTGACAGCACAGCTACTGAGAACAAGGACAGGGGAGTCAGAAGGAGCCCCACCAGCTCGGCCAAAGGAAGCCAGGTACAGTAGTGCTCTGGATTGAAGTCCGATAACCTGGCCCTAATCCCAGCTTTTCATTGCTTTCAGAATGTTGATCTTAGTCAAATTGCCTAACTTGTTTAGGTCTCTTCTTACTAATCTGTGTAAAAATGTGTAAGTTCTCCTTCATCTGTCTCACAGGGTTTATATGTGATTGAAATGAGGTAATATATGCGGTCATATAAAATGTTATATAAAATATATAACATTTATTATCAGCTGATCCCTCCTACTTTATTGGTTGGTTAGCAACATCAAGTAGCCATCCAGTGTAAACAGTTCATCCAGTGTAGATTTTGTTAAATGGACCACGAATCAATCTTACCAGGATTGTGTTATAACAATTTTATGTCAGTTTTCTAAAAACACAAACATCTTAGAAAATGCAGGTGATCCTATATAATGCCTGTGGGTGACGTCTGATTGCAACTGTCATTTTGTATTGAAATATTGGCACAGGTAGGCTATACCAGCATCATAGAAACTCATGTGAGAAACTTATGTTTCTATGAAATACATGTCTCACATGGGACGGTAGAGTTAGAAATATAGTAATCCTCCCTTATTTTTCATTTTCAAAGAACACAAAATTTGGAACATTTTAGTATCAAAATTATTATTATTGTTGTTACTACTATTATGATATTGTAACTATTTTTATTATCATGCTTATCATTTTTATTGTGATATACAGATTGTTTTCCTTTCTGGCCATTAACGAAAATGATTTAAAGCCTCATCCTTTAAGATCAAGGGAAGATTTAGAAGACATTAATTGTCAAAATTCATTATATTAATTTAGGCTACCAGTTGCACCATTCAGAAGTTATACAAATTGTATCCATAAGTATCATAGATTTGGAAGATGAAGAAACAGAAATTAGGTTTGAACACAGAGATTTCAGGGAAAAGATAATGAGATTAAGGTTCAAACCTGAAGGTAAATTAGGAAAAAAAAATTCTCCACACAACGATTTATTTTCTTCAAGTTCAAAGGAATGGAAATATGTTAAATTACTTACACAACGTTGCATTTTAGCATTATTTGTTTCTCTCTCTCTCTCTCTCTCTCTTTTTTTTTTTTTTTTCGGTACGCGTGCCTCTCACTGCTGTGGCCTCTCCCATTGTGGAGCACAGGCTCCGGACGCGCAGGCTCAGCGGCCATGGCTCACGGGCCCAGCCCCTCCGCGGCATGTGGGATCTTCCCGGACCCGGGCACGAACCCGTGTCCCCTGCATCGGCAGGAGGACTCCCAACCACTGTGCCACCAGGGAAGCCCCTGCTTCTCTTTTTAAATATAGATTCTTCAGGCTTTTTACTAGAATTATAAAATTTCTACATGCTTATTCCTACTAAAGATAAATAAAGAGAATAAAATCTACCCCTGAGAGGTAACCACTTTGTAACCTTGTGAGCTGGAGGATAGGCCCTTGAATACTTAGAGATTACATCATTCAAAACGATCTTTGAGGAAAATGGCTTCAACCAGTATCATCTCACCCATACTCCCCTTCAGTTACTCTGGATTCGAGAGCTCGCCTGATGGAGTAGGATGGAGTCAAGCACTGCCCTGACGCCGAGGATGGAAGCAGGTCCCACTGTGCTAATTGAAAGCACAGAGGTAGAAAGCTTGGCCCCCTTCTTGGGTGGACTTCTGCTGAAAGAAGTGGTCTCTCACACTGGCACCAAACCCACCCAGGCAGACGCTCACTGCATGAAATATAAATGCAGAGTGAACACAGAATGTAAAATCTCTCAGCTGGGAGAACTGCTGCCCCAGCAACTCTGAGCAACGCTCATGAAGCCTGCTGTGCATTCCAGAAAACCAAAAAGTGAGAGCCCTGATAAATCAGATAACCAGGTTATTAATGAGGCAATTTCCCCTTCCTGCTCACATGCTGTATTTATTTTTTAATATAAATTCTCATCATCTTAAGCAATAATACACTCTCTTCCTGTAACCTTTAAGAACTTGCCAAATGGAGCAGTACAAACATATTACTCACATTTTTTGTGTCTGTTTTTTCAGTTTTTAGCTTACACACAAAAAAATCTTGTAAATACAGTCAGCCTTTTAGTTTTTTCTGGTTTTTCTTTGTTTTGTTTTGCTTTTTTTTTCTCTTTTACAGAAGTAATTTTAACTTCTATTTTTATAATCAGCTTTTTGTCAGGTTATATAAAGTGGACACTTTCCATGGTATCAAATATTCATTTACTATAGCAATTTTTTAAACAATTTGGGTAGTAGTATTATTTTTTCAACAAAATTGGATGTGGACCCCAGAATATAAAGAATTAGTAAGAGCTTAGCCATATTCTAATAACATCATGGCAATGGCTTATAAACCCACTCATGAGGTCCCACCCCACCCTTGACTCATACATTGTCCAGGAAAGACAACAGAACCTAGGTCAAAAAAAAAGAAAAAAAAAGAAAACACTTCTGCTGCATCATTTGTAACGAACATATGGCAGTAAATATTGCTTACTGTTCAATTAAGAAACATTCCTGTACATTTTTTAACCTCTTCAGGTAAATTATTCAGATCGCCAGGAGGGAAATCATTAGGCTCAGAATTCCATACTGAGCAAAATCATTAATGACTAAGTGGCCAGGGTCAGGCATGATATGAAAACACTTGCTCTGCCAATCTGTTTCACAGGGGATTCTGAGCTAAAGTATTTTTACAGTTTGAGATTCTGGACCTTGTCAGAGAATTCATGTATGCCAAATTGTTATGTAATCATTAAAATACCAAGGTTTTGGAAGCACTAGGAAATATATAGAGCAATTTTTTGAGATTTTTTTTGAGATTTTCTTTTGTCTGATCAGGGCAATTCATCTTTCGAATTACCTGTGCCACCACGCAGAGCAACATCTTCCAATGAAATTGTAACCCCGCACATTTCCTTCATTGGCAGCCTGGCCTTCATCCTGATCATGGTTCCATTTGAAAATAATGATCATCATAAGTGACAATGGGTTTCCTACAGAACATCTTAGTTTAAAGGTCTGAGTAACTGACTATGACCAAGTTACATCAGTACTCCAAATTGTAAAGAAAGTGCCATGTTCTAAAGAGACTTTTCTAATAGAATATCTGTACATCTCAGTAAGCTAAAAATTCAGACCATTTCTGCCACAGTACATGTCAGAGATTGACACGAGTTGATGGAAAAGAACATGGAACACTTTGGTTTTAATAGTTAACTTGTGGTAGGTAGAATTTGCTGGGCTTCTTTACAATATGACCAAACATCATGCTGCCCACCTTTTACGGACAGAACCTCTATCATTTGTTTTCCAGGAAAAACAGCTGTGTGTGTGTGTGTGTGCACATGTGTGTGTGTGTGTGCACATGTGTGTGTGTGTACATACAGACAGAGCAATACATATTTTATTTCTTCATATCCTTTCTGCCCCTCTTATGGACAAGGGTTATGTCAGGCTTCAGCTGATATTTACTTCAGTTTCTAATCAAACAAAATACATGTATCCAGAATATTTATATCTACATTAGACTGTAAAAGTGATAAATGCTATCATCCCTGCACTTCATTTTGAGCACAACATCAACAGAAGTATTCAGTGAACCATTTGTCAAATGAGAAAATCCATGACAGATTAGGGATGTGTTATGAGAAAGTGAAAGGGGAGTGAAAAAATCAAGAGAGTAAATTAGATGATAGAAATTAGAAAAGGAAAAAGAAATGAAAGCGGATGAAAGTCTGGAAAGCAAGGAAGAAATCAAAATGTTCCTTGGAAGTGTAGACTTGAGCAGAAGTTTAAAGCACGGACACTGAGGTTGATTATGGAAAAACTGCATAACCTTTGTCCCAATTTCTTCTTCTATAAGATGCATTCCACCTATACCATAGAGTAAATGAGGAAATGCAGGCAGAGCATTTAGCAAAATAAAGTGAAGTAGATGTTCAATACATATTAGCTATTAGCATAAGTTAGGGTAATTCACATTAGGAGTATCATGATCATTTGTATTATTTATAGAACTTACATTACTACTTTAACATAATTTCATCTTCTGGAAATTAATTATTCTAGGTGTCAAATCTTGCCATTCCTCCCTTTTAAAAAAATGTCTAATACTGGTCATAAAGCTATAATATAAAGAATATTAGAAAAAGGAACAGTCAAATTAGTTCCTAAGATATAATAATGATCTTTAGTTAACTCTTTAAATCAAAATTTTCCTGTATAAATAAAGCTGAGATCAATTTCCTATTTTTTAATCCACTGCCCAAACATGATTTGGATGTCCCGGGATTCTAAGAAAAACAGCTCAGTCTTTCTCCAAAACTTTTGTACTCTTCCCCAACTCCTCTTCTTTTCTTCCCCACATTTTTATTTTCAAAAGGTCATTCACAAAATTAAAAATCTCACTTTGCAAAAGCACTCATCTTAGAAGGAGAACAATCTAATCATTCTTTCAAAGAGTTACCATCTTTAAATATAAATTTATCTCTGCCATCTAACCTGATTTTTTTTATTAAGTGTTAGCTCTGAGGACAGAAGCTATATTTTCTTCTTTTATATCCATCATAGTAACTATTTCAAACCTGTCCATAGAGCAGATAATCAATACATATGAATAATACGTTAGAAATGAGAAAAGGACAAGAAGCAGAGGTTAATTGCAAAGGTCATCCAATTTTAGATTCCTAATGAGAATTCACTGAGTCTTTTGGATTTCACCTCTTTCACTATGATTGAAATGCCAAGTACAAGCTGAACAGTCTGCTAACAATCTAAAAAGAAAATATATTACCATGATTGTACAGGGAAACTGGAAGCGATTTTCTCTTGGGTTGGAGGTTTAAACAAACAGGAAGCCCTGTTTAGGATTTGTCTTCATCATCTTTCATCACAAGTCAGCCTGACTTCCTGATGAAGAAATGTGGAACTGCTTTCAGATACGAAACCAAAGGGGGCAGAAATGCCAACCCAACAATCTCCAACTTTAAATTCAAAGTGGCTATTTTCGAACAGCCCCTCTCAATCAGACCCCAGCTCTCCAAGTAAAATGTTGTCTCTTAAAGTCTATGAGCAGTGGGCAGAAAATGAGTCTTTGTTAGAATCCAGCCTCATAGTCAAAGAATCTCACTTTATTTCTACCATCGAACACCAAGAAGGGATGAGAAACAAACCATATACTAGAGAATAATAATAATCACAGACCCCTTAAAGTGTTTTCTTCTTAGCATTAGTAAAATAGTTTTCCGTAGCTACCTGAGATAATATTATTTATGGAATGAAACATAAAGACTTTATCAAAATCTTACAGTTAGTTCAGGATGGAAAAGGAATAATATTTCACAATTTGTCTCTAATCCATATACCTAAAATTTTATGTATATCTACTTTTTGAAGTTTGTAATTCCTTCTTAAACTTAAAATTCATGAAACTATTGATTAAACTGCCATTACGAAAATAACAAATACATCAGTTTGCAGGGAAAAGTAAAATTTGAGGATTTTTAATTCAAATAAATTTCTACAAGAAGTTCAATATGAATTGATAATTCTCTTAACATGAAAAAGCTAATGCCAAAATTGGAATTGGAATTTCCAAGGGATGCAAACTACTAAAGAATGACTAGTACTTTATCTAATATAAAGTGGAAAAAATACAAAATCAGGACTTTTATCACTCTAAAAATTATAATGAATGATATCAATTCACACAGCAGATTTTTATCTACTGGGTCTAGATGTACCATTATTTCACTTGATGAATTTGCAAGACCTATTCTCACTGATACTTCCAAATATGACTTATTCCAAGGTTCCATTCTTAAGTATTCTTGAAAACATTAGTTTAATATAAGAAAGGAAGAGCTATTGTAATACAAAAAGAAAAAAGAGCATATTCATTAAATATGATTTGAACCAGACTAATAACAATAAACATCTGCAATTTAAATATATCCTGACTCAATTAAGTTCTAGAAGTCATTGATTAATGTTGAAGCCCAGAAGACAATGCAGGCAACTACCACATCACAAACATTCCAGATGTTTCTTGAACCCACAGTTCTCTCCCCACTTATCAAGCCTGGGACAACTACCATTCAGTGTTTTGTATTGCCTTTCAAAATTGCATCTTTAATAGTTATTTTTAAAAAAACCAAAGAAGCAAAGGAGAAAGATGAAAATAAACTTCAGCAAAGACATATAGCTTTTCTAGATGAAAATAAAATGTGCATGAGAAACATATAAATGAATTTCCTCAGAATGATGCAACCCCTCCAAAAAAAAATCACAGGAGTCATCACCATGGGTGGTAGGATGCTGAGTTTCCCACAGGAAGCAGCTCAGGTAATTGCTTGTTTGTTTTTGTACTGAGAGGCATTCTATTATGTGCCTACGGGTTTCTTCTAGGAGAAAATCTGCCACATAGCTCATTTGGTTTCAGGCATTTTATAGGCATTTGTCTCCCGTGTTTAGAGGGTCTGTCATCTTAATAAGTGTCCTGTAGAATAAATGACTAAATGGGAAATACATGTTGTTGGCAAAAAAGTTATGTTGCAACATAAGAAAAATGTCTGCAAATAATGTAAAGATATGAATTCAAAGTAGGAAAAACATAGTCACTTCTGGAATATTACAACAAATCGGAGAAAGGTTAGGTTATCCGGCCAGTTCGGTTGTCTGGAAGGAATTCCAGTGTTGAGGCCACAGTTAGGCAAGCCCATGAAAGGAAGTATGGGTTAGCTCATCACTACCTCCATCCCCAAGGATCCCAGTGAGGTCAGTGTAAGAGTTCTGCAAATAACTCTGGCCCGTATATACTGCACCAGGCACTGTGCTACACAGAGGGGAGATCGTATTCACCAATGAACACTCTCTGGTCCCTGCTGTCATGGAATTTAGTCCAGCAGAGAAAACAGACCCATGAATAAATTATTCCAAAGTCAAGGGAGGACATAATGACAGTTATTACCAGGGTGCAGTGGCATCCATGCAAAAGGCGGGCACTTGGCCCAGTATGAAGAAGGGAAAGGCGGTCCCGGAAGGCTTCCGGAGGAGACAATCCCCAGGCTGGGCTTTGAAGGATGGGCTGGAGATGTGTAGTCAGCAAGATGAAGATGGACAGAGGAACATTCCAAGTTATGAAAGCGTGAGCAAAGACACATACTTTCAAAAGAGGGTGGGATGAGCGGGCAACTGCTAACCATTTAGTACTACCAGCGTATATAACTGGGAGAGGCACTGAAGGAGTGGGGAAAGAGACTGTGGACAAACAGTGAGAGGCCCGAGGACCGCAAAAAAAAAAAAAAATTTTAAATTTAAAAAAGAGTGACATGAATGTGAGGTCCAGCTACAAAAGAAAGGAATTTGCTTAAATTTATGACAGAGCAAGTGGAAAAATCACTTTAGAGAAGGTCTCTTGTCAGTAAAATAAATATCTAATTAGCTTTATCTTTCAATTGGCTAAATAAAGAGAGTAACCAATTACTCTGACCAGGAGTTTATTTATTCAACACTTTTTATTCAGAGCTAATAACCTCGACAGCTTCAGGGTTCTGAATGTCAGTCATATCTGAGCAGAGTTCATCCGGCTATTGGTCTGATTTCCCTATAAAAGGACAATGTCCTGAATATTGTTATATTACACGAACTACAGTTTAATTCAAACATGGAATAATGTTGATTTTAAGAAGAAAAGTCCATAAATCATTATTTTTAAACTTCTGATGTCTATATTAATCCTTTTAATGAATAATACCTTTATTATCATTATTAATACTTGTTGGTGGCTGATGATATCATTAAATGATTAATGCATACTTATATTCCAAACATCTTAAAATTCATTCAAGTCTTTGTCAAGTGTCTAATAGGTACAATAGAGGGTGTTTTAGTGATAAATAAGGCATTGAGCTGGAAATCAAGGACCTTCCCATGTAGTCAGCTCCTCTTTTCATCTGATAACTCCTATAATCACCGCATAAATATTTAAACGAACTTGTAGGCTAATGTTTCACAGTACCTCTCCTATGCGACAACCTTTGTTCTCTTTCAGTGTATCTTAACCATATTAAGAAACCCAGCCCACATAATAAGACTTCTATTTCTAAATATGGTGCCTGATATTTTTACTTTTTACTTCTAAATGCAGCTAAGTTCTAAGTGTTCCTGTGGAGAAAGAAAACCCACAACAGAAATTATTTGCTTTTTTAAATTTAAAATGTTACATCTTCAAGTCCTACTTTCCACAATGAAAACATGTCCGCTTGTTGACATGGTCTACTCTAGCTGAAATGACACAATCATTTCAACCCCCTGAATTTAAAAGTGAAATGTCTTTTTCTTCTTCCAGAAAAGAAAGAACCACCCTGTGATTAAAACTTCCCACAGTTGCTTTTAAAGTGCTTGAACTTAAAAAAAAAAAAGTCCTCCTCTATTTTTATCAGAAATTACCCTTCCCACACAAACGCTGTGGCTAGCTCTGAGTGGCTGGCTAGTTGAGTTCTCTGCCACAGTAGCTTTCTTCCTATCCCT
>NW_006798658.1:911701-919622 GCF_000442215.2 Lipotes vexillifer | reverse complement strand
CTCTTTCCAGGAGTACAAGTGGGCAGGATTTCCTATCTCGATCCACTGCCCCCTCCAAACAGTGGTTCCCTTCCCCTCTCCAGCTGTGGCTTCCCTCAAACTGCCGAACTGCACAGAATGTGCTCTTAACCCTGCATTGGTTGCCATAGGAAATTGAGTCTTTAGATGATGTAATGTCTAAACAACAGCACCTCCTCAAATCTTTTCAAACGAGAATATCTCTGAATTGCTCTTGAAGTCACTATGTGTCCACCTAGAAAGACTTTTATTAGAAAGACGCAGACGTAGAGAATGAACTTGAGGACAAGAGGAGGGGGAAGGGTGAGCTGGGACGAAGTGAGAGGGTGGCAGGGACTTATATATACACTACCAAATGTAAGATAGATGGCTAGTGGGAAGCAGCCACATAGCACAGAGAGATCAGCTCGGTGCTTTGTGACCACCCAGAGGGGTGGGTTAGGGAGGGTGGGAGGGAGACACAAGAGGGAGGGGATATGGGGATATATGTATATGTATAGCTGATTCACTGTGTTATAAGGCAGAAACTAACACACCATTATAAAGCAATTATACTCCGATAAAGAAGTTAAAAAAAAAGACTTTATTAGGCCATTGTCATTATTAAATTATACACTCACCCAGTAGTTACTGACCATCTATATTATGCAAGTCACTTCACTAGGCCCTGCGGGAGAAAACTCATGAAATGACAGCATGACTGCCCTCTGGAACTCATAGTCTAGAGGAGGTGGATGCAAACCTACACAGACCTAATATAAGGAAATGCTACCGAAGTACCAAACAGAGGGAAAACAAAAGGCAGAGGGAATGGGAGGGTCAGGAAGAAGGTACGAGTTGTTGACATGGCCAAGGAAAGGTTTCATTGATATTTTGAGATTCTGCTAACTGAAATATCAAAAAGCACAAAAAGTACTGAATGAAGTAAACAGAGACCACAATTCCAAACAATTAGAATACAAATTGGCATTCTTCTTTGGGAATAAGGATCGGTTTAACAATACATAAGTGTTTATAGCTCTGGGGGAAATCCCTGAGAAATATAATAAAGATTTATATACATCAGGTTTTAAACAATATTCACTGACAGACATCAACTATGTGTCCCCAGGGACCTGGATGAGACTGGAACTTCTCTCTAGCTTATTTCCACTCTAATTTTAACAATCTACACTCTCCCTTCCTTTGGCTCACGTTCAATGAAGCCATGACGAGGCCTTCACCATATTCTTACAAAGCTCTGCCATATTCAACCTTCATTCAACAAACATTTGCTGAGTACCCACTAAAGGCAAGGTTCTGGGCTAAGACAAACAAAAAGAAACAAAATACAGTTCTTACCTTTAAGGAGCTCACAGTTGGGGGGGAGGGGCACCTCTAATGAGTGAAATGGGAGAGGCACTGAAGGAGTGCTGGAAAGAGACTGTGGACAAACAAGGGAGGGGGCATTTAAGTGGAGGAGGGGGAGAGAGAAACAATCTAGGGAGAACTCACAGGAAGGTCACCTATGAGAAGCATCTTGAAGAATGCTTGCCTTTTTCCTACAGAACAGTAACCAAATTTCTCGGAATAAGGGCAAGAGCCAGAATTTACAGAGTCAAATTAAAAGAGTTAAATATGTCCTGGAAAGGGATTTATACTTTATCGTCCAGGCATGAGAAAGAATTTTAAGCTACTGAAGAAGTTTAAACAAAGTGAATGTATGTACATAAGTATATTATACATATATGTATACATGTATTAAACAGATGGATATTTACGTTACCTGTATTTAATACTATATTAATGTTATAATTAGTGTTGTAATGTTATAATTAATGTTGTATCGATTACATACGTATGTAATTACTCCGGCAAACCAGTGCAAGATGGATGGGAGAAATAAAGCTAAAAGCAGGAAGATGAATTAGGATACTACTCCAGTAATTCAAGTAAGAGATGGGGGTACTGGAACTTAGTGAAAATTGGAATCGAGAGAAAGGGATAAAGAAATGCCTCAAACATTTAACTGATAAATCTTGATTACCAATTGCACATGTGAGGCTTCTTGCTCCCAAGAACTTGGGAGGATCTCCAGGTTTCTGACTTGGAGGCGGGGGTACAGAATTGCCAGTAAGGTATATCCTGAGCATAATAGAGGTAGAACTGTTTGAGGTGAGGAGAAAATAAGTTGATTGAAGCTTGTTAACTATGAGGTACCATGGGTCGTTCAGATGGATTCATCCAAAAGATACCTGGAAAAATGTATGGCAACCTTCTGCTCCCCACACAAAGGTACATGGGGAAAGTAGAGAAAAGAATCCAGATTGATTATGGCTTAGACTAAAAACATTTAACAGAAAGGTAGCTGGAAACTACCCAAATACTTGGAGATTAAACAACACACTCCTAAATAATACATAGGTCAAAGAAGAAATCTCAAGAAAACTGAAAAATATTTTTAACTAAATGAAAATTAAAACACAACTTATCAAAATTTGTGTAATGCAGGGCTTCCCTGGTGGCGCAGTGGTTGAGAGTCCGTCTGCCGATGCAGGGGACACGGGTTCGTGCCCCGGTCAGGGAAGATCCCACATGCCGCTGAGAGGCTGGGCCCGTGAGCCATGGCCGCTGAGCCTGCGCGTCCGGAGCCTGTGCTCCGCAATGGGAGAGGCCACAACAGTGAGAGGCCCGCGTACCACAAAAAAAAAAAAAAAATTTGTGTAATGCAGTGAAAACAGTGCTTAGAGGGAAATTAAAGAAAAGAAGAAAGATCTAAACTCAAAAAACTAAGTTTCCACCTTAGGAAACTAGAAAAAGAAAAGCAAATTAAATCTAAGCTAAGCAGAAGAAGAAAAGAAACAACGAATGTTACAGCTGAAATCAATGAAATTGAAAACAGGAAATCAATAGAGAAAATCAGTGAAACCAAAACCTGGTTCTTCGAAAATATCAATAAAATTGATAAGCCTCTAATCAGAATAAGAAAAAAGAGAGGAAACAACAATTACTAATACAAAAATGAAAGAGGAGACATCATTACAGATCCCATGGATATTAAAAGGAAAATAAAGGGATACTGTGAACAAATCTATGCCTGCAAATTTGATAACCTAGATGAAACAGATCAATACCTGGAAAGACACAATCTGCCAAACTCACATTAGAAGAAATAGGCAATCTGACTGTGCCTATATCTATTAAAGAAATTGAATCAATAATTAATAACCTTCCAAAAGAGAAAGTACCAGGCCCAAATGGTGAATTCTACCAAACAGTTAAGGAAGAAATCATACCAATTCTCCACAATCTCTCCCAGGAAACAGAAGCAAAGGGAATACTTCCTAACTCATTTTATGAGGTCAGCATTACCTTAATACCAAAAACAAAGACACTGCAATAAAACTGCAGAACAATATCTCTTATGAACATAGATATAAAAGTCCTCGACAAATATTAGCAAATTAAATCCAATAATGTATGAAAAAATTATATACTGTAACCAACTGGAATTTATACCAGGTATGCAAAGCTTGTTCAACATTCAAAAATCAATTAATGTAATATATCACACAAACAAGCTAAAAAAGAAAAATCACATAATCATATTAATAGATGGAGCATTTGACAAAATCCAACACCCATTCATGACAAAAACTCTCAGTAAACTCTGGATATAAGGGAATCTCCTCAACTTAATATAAAGAGCTTCTACAAAAAACTTACAGCTAACATATTTAACAGAGAAACTGGAAGGTTCCCACTATGATCAGGAATAAGACAAGGATATGTGCTCTTGCCACTCCTTTCATCATTATACTGGAAGTTATAGCCAATGAAATAAGACAAGAAGAGGAAATCAAATACGTACTAATTAGGAAGAAAGAAGTTAACTGTCTTTGTTCTTAAATGACATGACTGTTTATGTAGTAAGTCTGAAAGAATTGACAGAAAAACTCTTGGAACTAATAAGCAATTATAGAAAGGTTGCAGGGTATAAGGTTAATATACTAAAGTCAATCACTTTCTTATATACTATTCCAATAAACAATGGAATTTGAAATTAAAACCAAAATACCACTTACCCCCCAGAAAATGAAACACTTGGGCATAAACTTAACAAAATATGTACAAGATCTAAACACTTAAAAGTTAAAAAGTACTGTATTGTCCTATATACAGCTTTCTTATATTTGGCTTTCTGCTAAGTTGAGAACCTTTTTAGCCTTAAGAATCATGCAGTAGAGCATCTTCTTCGGCATTTTAGTCCATGTAATAAACCAATTTGTTCACGTGTATTAATTAAACAGATTCAGTACTTATGTTTAGAAACTACTATGCCGGGAAGTGGGGATAAAAAGGCCAGTAAGAGGGCTTCCCTGGTGGCACAGTGGTTGAGAGTCCGCCTGCCGATGCGGGGGACATGGGTTCGTGGCCGGGTCTGGGAAGATCCCACATGCTGCGGAGCGGCTGGGCCCGTGAGCCATGGCCGCTGAGCCTGTGCGTCCGGAGCCTGCGCTCCGCAACGGGAGAAGCCAACAACAGTGAGAGGCCCGCGTACAGCAAGAAAACCCCCCAAAACAAAACAAAACAAAACACAAAAAGGCCAGTAAGAGAGTTCTGACCTTGTTTATTGAAGAGGAAAAGGGAGAGTGAGAGGAAATCAAAGAGGAAAAAAGTTTAGTGGCATTTGTGCTTATATTCCCCAGGTTTGACATATCTTATATTTTTATTTTTCTCTTGGGGGCATAGAATTAGAAAAATCACCTAAACCAGTTAACAATTATTTAGATGTCTCCTATATGAGGCACTGTTAGCCAGATCACACATCAGACAGCCAAGCCCTGGAACCACTCCTCTAATGCAGTTTCTTCCTGAAGTACTACCTAAAAAGAGCAAATGTATCTATGCCATAGGGTGTAGGACATCAAACCAAGGATATCTAAGACAGGAACAGTGCTTATCTTCCCAGTAGAAGCACACTTTCAAAGGATTAGGCACACACTTCAAAGAGTGTTTACTCTCCTATCTCTTGGATGCCTTGGTCTAGTAGCCAGTACTAACACCCCATTAGCACTTCATTAGCCAGGGCTCAAGAATGCTGGAAGAGAGTTCTGGACCTCGGAAGCATCCCCAGACTAAAACTAAGAGGATTCCTCCATTTTGCTCCAATGGTCATTTATAACCCCAAAAGAATATCTATCTGAGTTCTAGAGCTGGTGTCAGCTGGAAAAATGTAGCAAGGTAGGACAAATTTTAATATCCAGATATCATATATCCAAATCTTCCTTTGAAAAGACACCAAAACAGGCATCAGGTCTAGGACCACCTTGGCAACATGTGAATCCAAAATCCTTAACTAATCACGAAACTTTGCCATTAGCCTAAGACTTTTACAATAACTTCTTGGTCCTTTCTGCTTTCTGTCTACTAGAATTCCTATTGCTTGTACACCGTTTAATCCAATGATTTATAGTGCAACACCTGGGACGTTGCATGCACTGAAATTCCCAACAACAGTTCAAAACATTCTTCCTTCATGAACAGCAAAATCATCTCCCTGAAGATGCTGTTATTAGCAGATGGCATCTGCTTCCATAGCTTCCTGCAGGAGTACTGAGCCTCCTCTATAAATTTTCTCTGATGCATTTCACATAGTACCCATCAGACTGAAAAGACACACCAGCCTAAAAGGTTAACATAAATGTAGAGTTGCCAGATAACTAAGATTTTCAGTAACTCTGTGCTACTGAAGTGTTAAAGGAAGGTCAAGAATCCTGACTTATTAAGGAAAAAAAAAGAGCAAGACCTCTTGATGCTGTTTTGTTCTAGAGGACAGTATAACAGTTACTCTCCTTAAGTAGCTAAAAAGAAATCTGGAATTATGTGATGAAAATTAAATGCTTAATATCCCTTTAAAATAATGAAAATTTCTGATAAAGCTCAGTTAAGTGCACTTAAAATCTCATGCCCTGGTTGAAAGGTCAAGTTTTCCATGAAATACTGAGCAGTGATTCCACGTAGAAATTGCAACTAATAAAGAATGAAAGGAGGGGCTTCCCTGGTGGTGCAGTGGTTCAGAGTCTACCTGCCAATGCAGGGGACACAGGTTCAAGCCCTGGTCTGGGAGGATGCCACATGCCGCGGAGCAACTAGGCCCATGAGCCACAACTACTGAGCCTGAGCGTCTGGAGCCTGTGCTCCGCAACAAGAGAGGCCGCGATAGTGAGAGGCCCACGCGCTGTGACGAAGAGTGGCCCCTGCTTGCCGCAACTGGAGAAAGCCCTCACACAGAAACGAAGACCCAACACAGCCAAAATTAAATAAATAAATAAATAAATTTAAAACTATTAAGAAAAAGGATGAAAGGAAAAAATCTTATTTGATACGCTATCTTGTGAAAACACATTGGTAAAAGAAATGCCATGTCTGCAATTCTAGGCCAGTTGTATAATGTAAGAATAGTAGCAGGGCAATTTACTGACTATGCAAATTCTATTTTGTTGTTAAGAATAAGATGAATGATTTAATGAATGTAATAAAGAAGGTATACAAAAGGGGGATACTATGAAAACTGATAGTTTCTCCCACTCCTAGTGTCACTTACCACTTATCAACAATTTCTTCAACAAATGTTCCATTATAAATCTATACATATTTTTATTCAAATGGACACATATTATTTACACAGTTCTGAACTTTCCTTTTTTATTTAATAATATATTGAAATTTGAAGCTCCTTCCATATCTACATAAAGATAGCTATACATTTTCATTTTTAGTGGCTACATAATATTCCACCAGCATTTAACTTTACTTTGGGTCATTTCCAGTTTAGTAAGCTAGGTATGAAATCTCCTTTTTTCAGGATCTTGTTTCAAAGTGTGGTAGTTTTGCAAAAATAAAATGGAAGCTTTTTTTTTTTTTTTGGCAGTGCGTGGACCTCTCACTGTTGTGGCCTCTCCCATTGCGGAGCACAGGCTCTGGATGCGCAGGCTCAGCAGCCATGGCTCACGGGCCTAGCCACTCCACGGCATGTCGGATCTTCCCGGACTGGGGCACGAACCCGTGTCCCCTGCATCGGCAGGTGGACTCTCAACCACTGCACCACCAGGGAAGCCCAAAATGGAAGCATTTTTCTACTCAGTTCCAAACAGTGTATAAGGGAGCTTTGATATCTTTTCTCAAGATCTGAATGATTCACATTTAAAATACTATGAGCCTTGACCTTTTCTAAAAGGATAGCACTTTCATAATTTTTTTTCATTTTCTTCTTTGTAATTGTTCTGTTTGAGTTTTCTCTTTCATATGATATCAATTTTGGTCATATGTACTTTTCTAGAAAATCATCCATGTCTCCAGGTTTTCAAATGTATTTGTTAAAAGAAAAACCTGAAACATTTCCCATAATTTCCTCTGTATCTTGTTATTTTTCCTTTGGTTTCTAATTTTGTGTTTTTACTGTCTCCTTTTTTCTTTTTAATTAGGTTAACTAGTGATTTTTTTTTTCCTGTGTTATTGGGAGATTCACTTATGCATTAGTTCTGTTTTTCTGTATTCTAATTTATTAATTTTGCTGTTATTTTAATTAAATCTTTACTTCTGCTTTCATAAGATAGTTTTGCCGGTCTTTTCCAAACTTATTCTGTTAAAAGACTTTTTCATTTGTGCTCAAGGCCATGAATTTTCTCCTGAGCATGGCTTCAGCTCTATAACGTAAGTCCTCTTGTGCCATGTTTTTATTATTGTTATTTTCTACCTGCTCTGTGACTTCAATTCTGATTTTTCTCTTTGACCTAAAAATTGAGAGTTTCTTTTGCTGTTATTGTTGCTTTTAATTCTAGATGACTGGGATTTTTTTATTTTACTTTTGTAATAAATTTCTAGTTTCAGTGCATTATGATCTATTATAATATTATGCACT
>NW_006798658.1:894394-911608 GCF_000442215.2 Lipotes vexillifer | reverse complement strand
TGTGTGTGTGTATATATATATATATATATATATATATATATATATATATATATATATATATATATATATATATATAGTTAAGATTTCACTATCGTGTACATTTTCAAAGAAAGATGCATAGGTATTCTATTCCTTGCATCGTTCATCTCTGAGATGATCTGTGTACTATATACTCAAAAAGTTTGGCTTGGTCCAAAATTCTCAGATTCTCTGAGAACAGTTTCTTTCCTTCCTAACTTTTTCTTCTTTGAGTCATTATTTTTCTTCTTGACCTCTCATTTCACAAAAGTAATACTGTCTTGAAATGGTTTTTCTACTTGTGGGCATAATCCCTATTCCCATGTGAATTAATCACCTACCTTATAGAATAATAATAACAACAATATTAACTTGTTGAGTACTTTCTACATGCCACTTTACATGGCTTAGCTCCTGTTCCTCTTTCTTTTTCTTCAATATCTGTGTATAAATTCCATGCTCATTCTTTTCAGAAAATGATATCTCTGAATAAGGATCATTCTTTCAGGACCAGCTGAGATTGACTGGTGTGGGAAAAGCCAGGGAGGAAAACTAGGAATGCAAGTACCTTGAATTCAAATATATTATCTCAAAGTATTTTCTCATTAATTCTGAGGCCTCGCTGTGTCTCCAGTTACTGCTCCCTGTATTCAAGTTGCTAAACCTTCATTTTTTCTGTCCTATCCCCCAACACAGAGTAAGGATATTTTGCTGGGGCATTGCAAAGCATCTGTGGGTGCTTAACTGAATATCCTAAAAGTAGTGTATGCATTTTTATATACACATACATTTCTACATACTTGCATGTTATACACACATACATAAACTTATTCTAAGTTTTACTAATATAAAGGATTATAGCAAACAATTTACAAAATAATAAAGTAATTGTAAAGTCCAGGTAGCTGATTCTCTCAGAATGCTTTCATTGAGTTTGCCAAACTAGTACCCAACCTATGGTGGTGACTGACAAACAAGTGTGGTTCAACATGAATGTTGGATGATGTTTTCATTTATGGTAATAAGTCAAATGAAAGTGAAACAGCAAAGATGCACATCTGGGAACTTCACTCCTTCATCAATGACTTGAGCAATTTATTTGCTGAACTAGATAATAGATTCAAACACTAGAGGAATACTTCCTTAATTTTTGGTGCTAGAGCCATGACACTGCTAATTTTTATCAGCATGATTAAACTTTTCTCTATCATTTTAAGTCAAAATAAACAAGACCACAGAGGGCAGACAGCAGAAGCAAGAAGAACTACAATCCTGCAGCCTGTGAAACAAAAACCACATTCACAGAAAGATAGACAAGATGAAAAGGGAGGGGCTATGTACCAGATGAAGGAACAAGATAAACCCCCAGAAAAACAACTAAATGAAGTGGAGATAGGCAACCTTCCAGAAACAGAATTCAGAACAATGATAGTGAAGAAGATCCAGGACCTCGGAAAAAGAATGGAGGCAAAGATGGAGAAGATGCAAGAAATATTTAACAAAGACCTAGAAGAATTAAAGAACAAACAAAGAGATGAACAATACAATAACTGAAATGAAAACTACACTACAAGAAATCAATAGCAGAGGGCTTCCCTGGTGGAACAGTGGCTGAGAGTCCACCTGTTGATGCAGGGGACACGGGTTCATGCCCCGGTCTGGGAAGATCCCACATGCCGCGGAGCGGCTGGGCCCGTGAGCCATGGCCGCTGAGCCTGTGCGTCCGGAGCCTGCGCTCCGCAACGGGAGAGGCCACAACAGTGAGAGGCCAGCGTACCACAAAAAAAAAAAAAGAAAGAAAGAAAAAAAAGAAATCAATAGCAGAATAACTGAGGCAGAAGAACGGATAAGTGACCTGGAAGAAAGAATGGTGGAATTCACTGCTGCTGAACAAAATAAAGGAAAAAGAATGAAAAGAAATGAAGACAGCCTAAGAGACCACTGGGACAACATTAAATGCAACAACATTCGCATTATAGGGGTCCCAGAAGGAGAAGAGGGAGAGAAAGGACCTGAGAAAATATTTGAAGAGATTATAGTTGAAAACTTCCCTAACATGGGAAAGGAAATAGCCACCCAAGTCCAGGAAGCGCAGTGAGTCCCATACAGGATAAACCCAAGGAGAAACACACCAAGACACAGAGCAATCAAATTTGCAAAAATGAAAGACAAAGAAAAATTATTGAAAGCAGCAAGGGAAAAATGACAAATAATATACAAGGGAACTCCCATAAGGTTAACAGCTGATTTCTCAGCAGAAGCTCTACAAGCCAGAAGGGAGTGGAATGATATACTTAAAATGATGAAAGGGAAGAACCTACAACCAAGATTACTCTGCCCAGCAAGGATCTCATTCAGATTCGATGGAGAAATCAAAAGCTTTACAGACAAGCAAAACCTAAGAGAAGGGGCTTCCCTGGTGGCGCAGTGGTTGAGAGCCTGCCTGCCGGTGCAGAGGGCGCGGGTTCGTGCCCCGGTCCGGGAGGATCCCATGTGCCGCGGAGCGGCTGGGCCCGTGGGCTATGGCCGCTGGGCCTGTGCGTCCGGAGCCTGTGCTCCGCAACGGGAGAGGCCACAGCAGTGAAGAGAATTCAGCACCACAAAACCAGCTCTACAACAAATGCTAAAGGAACATCTCTAAGTGGGAAACACAAGAGAAGAAAAGGACCTACAAAAACAAACCCAAAACAATTAAGAAAATTGTCATAGGAACATACGTGTCAATAATTACCTTAAGTGTGAATGGATTAAATGCTCCAACCAAAAGACACAGGCTTGCTGAATGGATACAAAAACAAGACCCATATATATGCTGTCTACAAGAGACCCACTTCAGACCTAGGGACACATACAGACTGAAAGTGAGGGGATGGAAAAAGATATTCCATGCTAATGAAAATCAAAAGAAAGCAGGAGTAGCAATACTCATATCAGATAAAATAGACTTTAAAATAAAGAATGTTGCAAGAGAAAAGGAAGGACACTACATAATCACCAAGGGATCAATCCAAGAAGAAGATATAACAATTATAAATATATATGCACCCAACATAGGAGCACCTCAATACATAAGGCAACTGCTAACAGCTATAAAACATGAAATCGACAGTAACACAGTAATAGTGGGGGACTTTAACACCTCACTTACACCAATGGACAGATCATCCAGACATAAAACTAATAAGGAAACACAAGGTTTAAATGACGCAATAGACCAGATAGAGTTCATTGATATTTATAGAACATTCCAACCAAAAACAGCAGATTACACTTTCTTCTCAAGTGCACACGGAACATTCTCCAGGATAGATCACATCTTGGGTCACAAATCAAGCCTCAGTAAATTTAAGAAAATTGAAATCATATCAAGCATCTTTTCTGACCACAACACTATGAGATTAGAAATGAAATACAGGGGAAAAAACGTAAAAAAACACAAATACATGCAGGCTAAACAATACGTTACTAAATAACCAAGAGATCACTGAAGAAGTCAAAGAGGAAATCAAAAAATACCTAGAGACAAATGACAATGAAAACACGACGACCCAAAACATATGGAAGGAAGCAAAAGCAGTTCTAAGAGGGAAGTTTATAGCTATACAAGCCCTACCTCAAGAAACAAGAAAAATCTCAAATAAACAATCTAACCTTACACCTAAAGGAACTAGAGAAAGAAGAACAAACAAAACCCAAAGTTAGCAGAAGGAACGAAATCATAAAGATCAGAGCAGAAATAAATGAAACAGAAACAAAGAAAACAATAGCAAAGATCAATAAAACTAAAAGCTGGTTCTTTGAGAAGATAAACAAAACTGATAAACCATTAGCAACACTCATCAAGAAAAAGAGGGAGGGGACTCAAATCAATAAAATTAGAAGTGAAAAAGAAGTTACAACAGACACCGCAGAAATACAAAGCATCCTAAGAGACTACTACAAGCAACTATATGCCAATAAAATGGACAACCTGGAAGAAATGGAAACATTCTTAGAAAGGTATAACCTTCCAAGACTGAACCAGGAAGAAATATTAAATATGAACAGACCAATCACAAGTAATAAAATTGAAACTGTGATTTAAAATCTTCCAACAAACAAAAGTCCAGGACCAGATGGCTTCACAGGTGAATTCTATCAAACATTTAGAGAAGAGCTAACATGCACCCTTCTCAAACTCTTCCCAAAAATTGCAGAGGAAGGACCACTCCCAAACACATTCTATGAGGCCACCATCACCCTGATACCAAAACCAGATAAAGATACTACAAAAAAAGAAAATTACAGACCAATATCATTGATGAATATAGATGCAAAAATCCTCAACAAAATACAAGCAAACAGAATGCAACAACACATTAAAAGGATCATACACCATGATCAAGTGGGATTTATCCCAGGGATGCAAGGATTCTTCAGTATACGCAAATCAATCAGTGTGATGCACCATGCTAACAAGTTGAAGAATAAAAACCATAGGATCATCTCAATAGATGCAGAAAAAGTTTTTGACAAAATTCAGCAACAATTTATGATAAAAACTCTCCAGAAAGTGGGCATAGAGGGAACCTACCTCAACATAATAAAGGCCATATATGACAAACCCACAGCAAACATCATTCTCAGTGGCGAAAAACTGAAAGCATTTCCTCTAAGATCAGTAACAAGACAAGGATGTGCACTCTAACCACTATTATTCAACATAGTTTTGGAAGTCCTAGCCATGGTAATCAGAGAAGAAAAAGAAATAAAAGGAATACAAATTGGAAAAGAAGAAGTAAAGCTGTCACTGTTTGCAGATGACATGATACTATACATAGAGAATCCTAAAGATGCCACCAGAAAACTACTAGAGCTAATCAATGAATCTGGTAAAGTTGCAGGATACAAAATTAATGCACAGAAATCTCTTGCATTCCTATACACTAATGATGAAAAATCTAAATGGAAATTGAGGAAACACTCCCATTTACCACTGCAACAAAAAGAATAAAATACCTAGGAATAAACCTACCTAGGGAGGCAAAAGACCTGTATGCAGAAAACTATAAGACACTGATGAAAGAAATTAAAGATGATACCAACAGATGGAGAGATATACCATGTTCTTGGATTGGAAGAATCAATACTGTGAAAATGACTATACTAACCAAACCAATCTACAGATTCAATGCAATCCCTATTGAATTACCAATGGCATCTTTTACAGAACTAGAACAAAATATCTTAAAATTTGTATGGAGACACAAAAGACCCCGAATAGCCAAAGCAGTCTTGAGGGAAAAAAACAGAGCTGGAGGAATCAGACTCCCTGACTTCAGACTATACTACAAAGCTACAGCAATCGAGACAATATGGTACTGGCACAAAAACAGAAACATAGATCAATGGAACAAGATAGAAAGCCCAGAGATAAAACCATGCACCTATAGTCAACTAATCTATGACAAAGGAGGCAAGAATATACAATGCAGAAAAGACAGTCTCTTCAATAAGCGGTGCTGGGAAAACTGGACAGCTACATGTAAAAGAATGGAATGAGAACACTCTCTAACACCAGACCCAAAAATAAGCTCAAAATGGATTAAAGACCTAAATGTAAGGCCAGAAACTATCAAACTCTTAGAGGAAAACATAGGGAGAACACTCTATGACATAAATCACAGCAAGATCCTTTTTGACCCACCTCCTAGAGTAATGGAAATAGAAACAAAAAGAAACAAATGGGACCGAATGAAACTTAAAAGGTTTTGCACAGCAAAGGAAACCATAAACAAGACCAAAAGACAACCCTCAGACTGGGAGAAAATATTTGCAAACGAATCAACGGATAAAGGATTTATCTCCAAAATATATAAACAGCTCATGCAGCTCAATATTAAAAAAACAAACAACCCAATCCAAAAATGGGCAGAAGACCTAAATAGACATTTCTCCTAAAGAAGACATACAGATGGCCAAGAAGTACATGAAAAGCTGCTCAGCATCACTAATTATTAGAGAAATGCAAATCAAAACTACAATGAGGTATCACCTCACACCAGTTAGAATGGGCATCATCAGAAAATCTACAAACTTCAAGTGCTGGAGAGGGTGTGGAGAAAAGGGAACCCTCTTGCACTGTTGGTGGGAATGTAAGTTGATATAGCCACTATGGAGAACAGTACGGAGGTTCCTTAAAAAACTAAAAATAGAATTACCATATGATCCAGCAATCGCACTACTGGGCATATACCCAGAGAAAACCATAATTCAAAAAGACACATGCACTCCAATGTTCATTGCAGCACTATTTACAATAGCCAGGGTATGGAAGCAACCTAAATGCCCACCAACAGACAAATGGATAAAGAAGATGTGGTACATATATACAATGGAATATTACTCAGCCATAAAAAGGAACAAAATTGGGTCATTTGTTGAGACGTGGATGGATCTAGTGACTGTCATACAGAGTGAAGTAAGTCAGAAAGAGAAAAACAAATATCGTATATTAACGCATGTATGTGGAACCTAGAAAAATGGTACAGATGAACTGGTTTGCAGGGCAGAAGTTGAGACACAGATGTAGAGAACAAACGTATGGACACCAAGGGGGGAAAGCCGTGGGGGCGTGGGGGGTGTGTGTGATGAATTGGGCAATTGGGATTGACATGTGTACACTGATGTGTATAAAACTGATGACTAATAAGAACGTGCTGTATAAAAAAATAAATAAAATAAAATTAAAAATTTTTTTAAAATAAATAAACAAGACCAGAAATCAAAGGCTGATTTGTAGCATTTGCAGATTTTCGTGGTATAACTACTTTCACTGTGGCTGATTTCAAACGACTCTGACACCTGTCATATCTCTGACCACAGGGTTAGGAAGAAATGCATGGTAGGGCACTTTTATATAATCCTCTCACCAATCAGATACAATTGATGTAAATAACCTCAAGAACATAGATAATAGTAAAATATAGTAATTAAGGAGTGATGAATCTTGAGCGCTTATTACCTTTTTAAATATCATGTATTGTACATCTATAATCTTATTTTTAATAATGACTATGTTTAACAATCGACTTGCAAAATTTCAAAAGTTTACTAATTGGCTCTAGAGAGCAGACATGAGCTGGCTCCAGCATACTATACATGTCATCAGCTGCCTGGGATTTCCTAAAAACCCTGTTGTCCTTCTAACATCTTCCCTCTTCCTATGGGTCAGCCTGCTTGTGATAAAATGGTATGTCTGAGTACTTCTATTTAACCCTGACCCTGCTCCTCTTTGGCAATATAAGCCTGAATTCAATGACCTTCCTGCAGCCAATCCAAACCCCCAAACTCTGTGATTCCACGGAGAAATCCTTGGTTGGGCCTTTCAGGAATGGGCCCCCAGCTTGTAAATCACTCTGCTTACAGCCAGACATCAGAGATGTATGTGCCGGCAGACCGAAGCTATTTCAGTTTGGTATTATTTTCACTGTTTTTGGCACCTGTACTTTGCTGTCTAGTTTGCCTATGCCTGGTTTCATCGAACATAGCCTTTCTTACTTGTTTTTGCCCCATTGTTTGTTTTTTATTATTTCAAGGAATAAACTGGGCTACAGACACATTTCCTCTGCCATCTTTAGTCAAACGTCTGTATTTGGTCTTAAATTTTAACATCTTTCACTTGAGAGCCAAGTTCCTCTTGACAAGCAATGCCATGGAGATACATAATCTAAAAGAGATACCATAAGAATATCAAGTATGGCAGTACCAAAATAAATGTCCCTCACAAAAGAAAGTGCTGAGTATATAGAGAATGATTACAATAGTGAAAAAAAAAATCTGTTAGGATATTTGCTGATTGTATACAAAAGTTTAAAGAACCAGAGCTTTTTAAAATCCTCAGCTGAAAAGCATTACACACATTGTTTAATGATAAGAAAGGAGGAACTATCTACATATGTTTCCCATATAAATAGAAAAGACAATTTTTAAGGAGGGAAAACAAGGACATTGACTCACAATCAAGTCATTCCAAAGTGGTGGATTCTGCGGTATTTATTCTCTGTGTGTGAAACATTTACAATTGAAAAAAGGAAAGAAAAGAAAAGGAAAAGATAGTCCATACTATTCCCGCAAAGTCTTCTATTTGTCGAAGGGAAACATCATTCAACAGCAGCAGTGTGTAATTAACATTCCCAAGGTTGTTTGTTTTTTTTTTCTCTAAGATACAGATTTGTTTCAGAACACTTTGAGATCTACCCTCACAGTTAACATGGAAATATTTGAACACATGCCCATTTTGGCGTCTACTTTTTTCTTCAAAATTCTCCTCCAAAAGACAATATGACCTAGAGCAAGATAGAAAGAAAATTTTTTCTGGGACAGACGTGGAAGGATGCATGAGACAGCACGGCCTCATTCAATGTGAAACTACTCATCAGGCCAGAAGTCTGCTATCTTCCCATAAGAAGTTGTAGGAGGGAAGGACTGGCAAATCTTATCTTCTAAGGGAGATAGATGGTCCCCAGAGTAACAACGACTCCATCAAGTTTTTACTGAAGAGTTTCCAGATAAATAATGTCTTCCCACAAATAATTTGCTCTCAGAAGGCAGTCCCCAGACGTGGGAAGCAGAAGGAATGGCTAAGGGCTGTGGAATTTTTGAACATGAACAGTAAAGAATGTAAGTCTTTGTAATTGAGAAATAAGATCACTTTGAAAACATAAATGTCTAGGACCAGGACTATTGCACAAGGCAGCACGTTTTTGGAGCCTCCGAAAAAAATGCATTCTCAAGATGAATCTTTACGTCTGTTTCCAGGGGCTTCATTCAGAAGTTGGCACTTTTGTACAAAGAACACCCTAGCGCTGCCCGTGACAAGCATGCGGCACTGCCAGCCAAGTCCTAGCAACTAACGAAGCTGTGAGGGGCAGCGCCCGCCACGCCGCCACCCTCACTGAACCCCTGCAGCCTCTCAGTGCCCCCGAAATTTGGAGGCTTAGAGTCCCCAGAGTGTGAGAAGAAAGTGGCCGAATACATAAAATAAAAGACAAAAGCCGACGGGATTATGCCAGCGACCATCTGCACAGCTGAAGTCTTCAGGCAAAAAAAAAAAAGGCTCCACAGTTCCTGAACCAATTGCTTCCTATTCACAGGCTCCCTGTATAGGGCTAAATTCAAAATGGCTCTCGGGAAATTCCTGCCAACCCTGTGGTCTGATTTTAGGCTCTATTTTTCCCTTTCTTTTTAAGACCCAAGGATGTAAGTATGTATCAGGGCTGTAAACTTGCCAGCGTTCACTGGAATGAGTCAAAGGGACCTGGCATTAAATCACAGGGATTTGAGTTGCTAATAAATACAGCGGGCCCCATCCATTGTTGATTAATTCTGACTGAACTCTAAACACCAAACAACAAACACTCTTCTGAACTGCTCTGGTACCCATTAGTTTGATGTGTTTATTAGACAGGGCTGTGTTCTTTCAAGTATATTAACAACAGATTAAAAATCTGCAAACAAATCTAGGTTTCTTTTTATGATTTAAAAGTGCGGGTACCATTTACTAATGTTTTTAGGATTTGACAGTAAATCCAAACAAAACTAAAACATGCCATCATGTTAAATTAAGATCTTGGTACAAAGTATGAATACTTATTGTCAATGTGCAGCTCCCATGATTTAAACAAATAATCAAAATTTCTACTTAATTTTTTAATGTTTAGAATTGTCATGTTTTTTAAATCCATTCTTGAACAGGGATTTAAGTGATATTGTAGAATGAGATGTAAAAATCTTTACAAGAAATATGATTTACTGCATGGTTTTAAAGATACAGATAGGGGCAAGACGGGAATAAAGACGCAGACCTACTAGAGAATGGGGAGACCTACTAGAGGACATGGGGAGCGGGGAGAGTAAGCTGGGACAAAGTGAGAGAGTGGCATGGACATATATACACTACCAAACGTAAAATAGATAGCTAGTGGGAAGCAGCCGCATAGCACAGGGGGATCAGCTCGGTGCTTTGTGACCACCTGGAGGGGTGAGATAGGGAGGGTGGGAGGGAGGGAGACGCAAGAGGGAAGAGATATGGGAACATACGTATATGTATAACTGATTCACTTTGTTATAAAGCAGAAACTAACACACCATTGTAAAGCAATTATACTCCAATAAAGATGTTAAAAAATAAATAAATAAATAAAAATAAAGATATAGGGGTTAGTAAGACATTTTCATGGTATTTGATTATATTTATCATATAGCAGAGTTCCCATAGGATAATTATGAATTGGGCCAAGCAACACATGGTTGTGAATATGCCATATATTATTTATTAGCAGTGCTTGAAAGTTAATAAAAAGTACAAGCAAATGTACAGTGTACAGAGATACACTGGTGCCTCACTATTAAGGATTCAAGAGATCAAAGACCACAAGTACAAATTTTCACACTTTTTGAATGTATTAACTCTGACTATTAATACCTGGTTGAATCCTTGAAAATTTCCAAGGTATATACTTTTATCAACCAAGTAGAAGACACAGAAGTCCCTGAGAGTCTCAAAAAGGCCCAGTTTCTGCTATCTCAAGTTCACCAGTGGAAGCAAAGATAACAGAGACAAAGGTGCCTTATTTATAGCCCCAAGAAAATTACCATAAAGGATATTTACTTTAATTCAAGCTGTCTAAAGACTTTAAATCGATTTTACTGGCTTAAAGACCATGTATTTATACTCTGTTAATAGTTTTTGCGAACCATGTGATTTTACATAACTCTTTAAATAATGTGTGAAGGGGAATAATTTTCAAGTTTTGGCTAAACCAAAAACTTCTGGTCAAATCTAGAGCCTTGGGAGAACCATCATGCACTAAGGTCATGTGAGGCAACATCTTGATTTGAAAAGGCGTGCGTAAGTGCATCTGCTATTGCATTCACAAAATATTCCAACCCAAATCTGCCACCGCAATATCTGGATTTTCCCCAGAGCTTCCCAGACCACCAGAGTTCATCTCAGCAACTCCAAAATTAAATCATTACCTCCTTTAATCCTAAATCATGTCATCTTAATTTTTACAGCATGTAAACTACTAAGCTTTTATTCTCTGCTTTTTTCATGAATGCATAAAAGCCACGATAGTGAAGATCAGATGACAAGTATAGCAGATTATAAAATTGATTCGTCTATTGAACCCAAAGGTTACTGCTGCTATGGTGGTATTGGTGGTGATTGTGATTAGGTGAGCCCAAAGTAATGTGTGATTTTATGACATCTATAAACAAATCCTTTTCACCAAAAGCAAGCATGATAAATATTTCAAAGACCACATGGTATGAAAAATGCAGCATTGTGCCCAAAATGATAAAGATCCCGGCACCACATTTAAAAAAAATAATCATTGCTATGTTACATCTAGTACACGCCCCCATGAATAACTGATGGATTGGTAATGGACTGAGCAGAGAAAAGAAAAGACGAGAGAAGGGGAGTATAGTAACGGGGAAAGGAACAAAGGAAAAGGCAAGAACGTATTGAAGCTTATTATACTAATAAAAATCAAATAACATTTTCAATCAATGATAGTTAATCAAGAAAACTGAAATAATAAAAGGACAAATAACACTGATTACCAACAATTAATAACTAAGTCATCTACTTCTATCAGTTAGAAAGTTAGTACTCTATAAAACTAAACCTCACATTCTCAGTGTTTTAAGGAATAGGTTGACATAATTAGTGTCTTGATATCTTTCAAGATAGATGTAAACAATGGAGATTTTCAGGGGAAATTTATCTGGTTTTCTTTGATCCTATTTGAAACAAAATTCCTCTATCTGAAAACTAAATGGTATTTTGGATTGGCATCCTAGGCACTTAATAATATGGCCCTACACAAATTTTCCAGACCTGTTTCCTATGGTGCCTTGATTTCTCATTCATGTAGTTTTGGCCCTGTCCTTTGTTTCATGTAGAATGTTCTGCCCTCTGTATGCATCTGTCAACATTAGACCCATTCTCCAAAGTCTATCTCAGGGTTAATGAAAAGAATATCAGCCCTGAGACAGACTACTTGATCCAGAAGCAAATCTTGCTAAAGAAAGAATAATCAATAATTATATGAATCAGAATATCTTAAAATGGTGTGTACAGCTTCCTCCTGAAACTGTACCAAGAGCAGGATTTTTTTTTTTAAGAAAATTCATGGATGTCTTATTCATGATAAACCCAAACAGAAAAAAATCCAAATAACCATCAACCAGTGAATAAACAAGTTGTGCCGTGATCATACAATGCAGTAACGCTCAGTGAAAAAAGAAACAAGCTACTGATACACAGAACAACATGGGTGCATTTCACAACTTTAAGTTGAGTGAAAGAAGCCAGGTGCAAAGGAGAACATACTGTATGGCTCTTTTTATGTGACTTTATATGATGTTACAGAAATCTAAACAGTGGTTGTGCAGAGGTGGTGTGGAGTGCGATAGGCTGGAAAAGGGCAGAGAGGGAACTTTCAAGGGTGATGCAAGAAGGAGCAGGTTTTTATAGATCTCTGGTCTTTCAGTGGAAAAGGAATCTTCTAGATTCATCAAGTATTTCTTAACTACCGACCACGTGCTGAGTACTGAGCTCCCAGCCTCCAGGTGTTGTTATCAACTGCCACCCTTTCCTGTTTCCCAGGGTTGTCTAAACCACCACTCTGACCCTCTGCTTTGACACTTAACACATTCTGCTTCTTCTGGTGTGGGTTTTTTTTTTTTTTTTTTTGGTCACCATTGTTGTTTATTTTTAGTGCCCCACTGTATTAAAAAGGCCTCCAAAACAAGGAGTTTGTCTTTACAGGCCCCATGTGCCCAGTTCCTGGCACAGAGTGAATGCTCAGTGATTATCACTGATTACTAGTTGAATTAAGTTAAGATACAAAACTGATTTTTAAGAGAATGAGATGCAAACTACAAAACCCACTTTAGCACCACCAGGAGATAGCTAAAGTGCAAATCACAGAATATGTGAAAAGATTCCCAAAAGCCGTAACGGTGGAGCAAGGGAAGGTGAGGAAGGTGTTGAGAGGACTCTAAGGTTACAGACAGAGCCCGCAAAGTAGATTTCTCGGCAGTGAGGTGCACACTCTTCATCCGTGTGAAACCTAAATTCCGGGGCTTCCAATTGCAAGAGTTGGAAGAGTGAGTTCTGCCTGGTCTCAGGAATTTCCCTGTGCCTGGTGTGGTTCCAAGAAGCAAAGAAGATGGGGATCAGTGAGAAGCCACACACACAGGCCACATTTGCAGGGAGCAAGAAAGGGCGAAGGAAAACTTTGTACCATAAACAGGCAAAACATACACACACTCAAAGGACCTCCCCAAATAGCTTTCCATCTCGCTAAGAAATGTAAAGGCTAACCAAAGTTACACACAAAGGCCTGAGTTATAATACAAACTATCTGGCCCTGACCACTCCCCCAGGGGAGCCTCCTACAGATAGCTGGCCCGAGGAAAACTCACCTCATTCAAAGTTTATCAGAAAAGAACATTCTGATGTTTCTGATAACAAAGGTTATCAGAAAAGAACATTCACAGTATCGACTCACACAGACTTCACAGAAAAGGAGTAAAGGGGCAGGAGATACAAATGACGGACACAGACTAGTCTCCAAAAAAATCTGCCTCCGAGGAGATGAATGGTGTGACTAGATATTTTCACCATTAATCTGAAGAGCTAGACAAGGTCGTGGCTTCTATGATGCTACAGTACAAAGATGCAAGAACTCAAAAAGCAGTGAGACTGCTAGAGAAAAGGAAATTTGGGCCTACAGCTCAAGCGAGGGACAGAGGAAAAAATAAGATTATCACAGAAATGAAGGTGAAATTAGAAGGCACGCAGGGGAAAATAGACATGCTGAAGTACACTAGGGACAGAGCAGATAAAAAGAGGAAATCAACCCCCCAAAATGGAACTAGAGAGATAAAAAGGATTAGGAAAAAATGATAAAGGAATGAAAAGGAATTTTTCATAACCCAAAGAAGAAAGCTAAAATAATGGAACCATACACATACTTAAATATAACTCAATAAACCTTTCTGAAATAAAAGAGAATTTGAATCTATATGCTAAACAGTACAATGTGTCCCAAGAAAAACTGGTCCATTGGTAAATAGCAACTAGTAAGATTTAAAGAAAAAAATACAAGTAGGCATTTGTAAGCCAGACAAAAATACCAAGTGACTTTAAAGGAGAGAATGCCAATCTAGTGTATTTGTCAAAAGCCAGATACAGAAAGATATTGAAGCCCGTTTACAGTAGAAGAGGGTGTAGTTGTACCTATACCACATCTGGAAGATAAGGTAGCTACATCCAGAAAATCCTCAAGGAAAGAAAGTGACCCTAAGATTTTCCACCCAGACAAACTGTCACTTCATAAAGACAACAGACAATTTTGCACATACAAAAAAATCAAGGAATATTCCTCAAGAATATCAGGCTCCCTTTTCATTTGCAGAGACTTTGGATAAAGTGGGTCAGGGCAGACTGTTTGTTGCAGTTATGGAAATGAGTGAGGAACTATGACTGTCAATTAGGGTGAAATATGGTGAACCAGCCACTGTTCACCAAACCTAGGGTACTTGCAGTTATATAAGTCAGGTTGGACTTTACTGTGCTGTCCATCTATCCCAGTACTACAGGTACCAGGATCAACTATTGCCAAAGATCCCTCCAGATCAAGCCATCACGTTAGCTATTCCAACCCTGCTGCCAAGTTTGGTAACCACACTGCCTCATGGCCTCTAGCACACTGATTCCATCATTCATTCCCATTAAAATCAAGTGGACCATTTCAATCAGCTGGACCATTTCAATGGCAGCATGTTGTACCTTCCTTCCTGGACAGCGATCACTACAAAGCTGCTGTTGCCACTGCTCCAGTTCTGGGTCCTCACCACACTTCTTCTCAGCTGCTTGGTATAGACAGTGTACTCTGGGTCCTTCTAGGATATACAGTCAGGGAGTGAGTGAGTAGGTCATACATGATAAATTCACTCCTAAATCTTTGGATTTCTTCATCAATGTTTTACCAAGGAATTTCTGGAATCATGATTTCATTTAGTTTAGGAGGACACTCAGGTTTCAAGACAACTAACTGACACAGTCAGAACCCCAATTCTCAAGCTTATATTGAATTCAGAATTTCTAGTAAGTGTACCCAGACTGATGAAGTAAGCCTGAAATTTATGTCCCTTCCTTCCTGGTCTAGCATCATTTTACTCTATTCCATGCCTTTTCTTCTGATATATATTAGCTAAATCTTGGAATGATTTTCTTATATAAATATTTCATTCATAGACACATCTGTACTTATCTCCCTAAGGCTTGTTGGGATTTGTAGGTTTGGAGAGGTAATGGAGGTTATCTGTGTGGGGAACAGACAACCCCTTATGGCCAACTACCATAAGTGGGGCAACGCTCGCCTCACCAGACAGGTAAGGATGGGATGCCACCCTACTTAGGGTGGCACAGAGCAATTTGGTGGTTCAAGGTATTAAGAGTCATCCAAATCCACCCAAAAGGCCATACTTCAAGCTCTGGTTCACTTTTCCCTACCAATATTTTAAGTTCTCATAAGAGGTCTCGCAAGAATACGCATTCATCTTATATTAGAATCCACAAGCTAAGACTCCTTTTCTCAGTTACACTAGTCTTTTGACTACAAGATAAGAGGTTCATTTAGAGCAGTCAGAGAAGCTCCCTGGACCCAGTGCCTTGAATCAGGCCTTGAGTTTGTCATCATTTTCCTTAAGTACCCTAGCATAGCCGGAAGCAGTTATCCTACCTCATCTTGAATTTTTCATGACTATCCTAATGCTCTAACATAATAACAGATACTCGGTCTGACAAAACACACATTGTGATTCTATTTCTGTTCTGTAAATAAGTTCATTTGTATCCTTTTTTTAGGTTCCTCATATAAGCGATATCATATGGTACTTGTCTTTCTCTGGCTTACTTCACTTAGTATGATAATCTCTAGGCCCATCCATGTTGCTGCAAATGGCATTATTTCATTCTTTTTTTTATAGATGGGAAAACCAAAATCTGAATAATTGGTTTTTGAGCTTCTTATATACTAATCAATAAATATAAGTTCTGGCTTCTTAGAAATAATTGTGTTGCCAGAAAAAGGAAAACTGATTAGAAACAATCTTTGGACTTGAACTAAAGTGACAATTGCTATATTGCTACCTATAGTCAAATTACAATAGCATAGAAAAGGCCATTTCTCCTTGATTTGGTCCAAGAAAAATGGAAAAGTATATAATGCAATTTCTAGTCAGTTCAAGAGGTTTTCATCCAAGAGAAATATGTATATCTCCACACAGATTTCTTTGCTAGTGCAAAAAAGAGAGAAAAAGAAAGTAAACATTTGCTAGTGATGGCTGGTAACAAAATGTTTTTCTTAAAGGTAAATTCAGTTTCTGTGTCTATTACAGAAGAGTCTGTAGACTGGCACAGAAATCTCAGTGAACTCATTAGAAGCCAATTATTTAGTCAAACAAGAAATACCAAAATATGATGCAATCCATTGCAGAAACCACAGAAAAGGCAGAAAGATGAATGGATTCTGGTCCATCCAAGAAAAGAATTTATTAATGTAGAAGAGAGAAACCTGAGTCTAATCCTCAAAAGTATGCAAATCAAAATATATATATATATATATATATATATATATATATATCTAATGCCTGTTACTAGGAGGAGTACAAGTTAAAAAGAAAAGTTTAAAATATTTCCCAATACTTTACTTTGTGTGTAAATAAGAACTAATTTCTTAGTGGTAAGAACAATGATTTGAGATATAACGGGAAATGTGATTGGCTTCCAGGCTTACAATTAGATAGCTGTACAATAAAGCTTGTATCTTTTAACTCAATCAGCTAGTCAGAAATGCAACTCTCCATTTATCGGATGTCTAAAATGTGACGCTGTTCAAAATAACATAGATTCTGAAGAAAACGAAACAAAAGCAGCCCCTCTCTGATGCAGCCTACACACAGTTTGAGGGAAGAGAGCTGCACATTGAACAAACAGTATCATCAATGAATATATGATCATTAAGAGGTACACAAGAAGAAGAGAAAAGGAAGCAAGAGAGGAAGTGATGCTTAATTTGAAACTTGATATGAGGAGTTAGTTAGGCAAAGGGTAAGTAAAAAGTACATTGCAGG
>NW_006798658.1:847959-894384 GCF_000442215.2 Lipotes vexillifer | reverse complement strand
GGAATTGTATGGACAAAGCCTGTGAGCCTGAAAAGAGGTGTGTTTTAAGAACCCAATGAAGGTAGAGAGAGGTTGACACAGAGGGATTGGAGAGGGTAGGCCAGGGTCACGTGCTAAGTAGTTCAGAGGATATTCAAAGAACATGAATAGCCATCAAAGGTTTTTAATGATGGAAAGACCCGGTAATGGGCACCTTCTGTAGCTCTCCTCAAAACTCCAAAGTGTCCTTAAAATCCAAACTCCTTAATGTGACCTAGGTAGTATAGCATAATTAAAAAATATTGTAACACGAAAAAAAAGTCCTAGGACCAACTGCAGTGGAAGTAAAAATAGTCCATTTTTCCCCCTATAGCTGGTATCCTGCCAGTAGTGAAATATGTGTATCCAGTAGGGGAGGGAGAATGTGCTATTAGGAAACCATCTGGTAGCTATATTCCCCATTAGAAAATCAGAACATGAAAAACACAAACATCATAATAGAAACAAAACAAAACAAAAAGAGCAAAGCACATAAAGAGAATTCACAGAAGAGGAAATTCAAATGTAATAAACTTATGAAAAAGGGTTCAACCTCATTAATAATCAAAGAAAAGCAAAATAGAGCGGAACAAGAGGCCTTCGGGCATCTCAGATTGACCGTTTAGATTGGCCAAACCTTTTCAGATGTTTAAGTGCTGTTACATGTGTGGTGGAACTGACACTCCCATGCATTGCTGGTCTGGGATGCAAATTAGTAAAACCTGCCTGGAAAGCAAACCGACAATGCGTGTTATGATCCCTAAAATATTCAGTGACTGTGCTTCTAAGAGTCTATCCAAGAAAATAGTAAAGAGATATGTGATTTTTTTAATTTAAAAGTTCAATGTAGTATTATTTATTTTAGTGAAACACAAGGAACCTAAAATTGCAAATGTTTGACTATCAGGTTAATGAAATACTAAAAAATGGAATATCATGCAGCCAAAAAAAATCACAAGTTAATATGTCTGAGTGTCATAACTGAGCAAAAAATGTTCAGATAAAGGATTAATCTCCAAAATATACAAACAGCCCATGGAGCTCAATATCAAAAGAACAATCCAGATAAAAAATGGGCGGAAGACCTAAACAGACATTTCACCAAGGAAGACATACAGCTGGCCAAGAAGCACATGAAAAGATGCTCAACATCACTAATTATTAGAGAAATGCAAATCAAAACTATAATGAGGTATCACCTCACACCCGTTAGAATGGCCATCATCAAAAAATCTAGAAACAATAAATGCTGGAAAGGGTGTGGTAAAAAGGGAACCCTCCTGCACTGTTGCTGGGAATGTAAATTGATACAACCACTATGGAAAACAGTATGGAGGTTCCTCAGAAAACTAAAAATAGAACTACCATATGACCTAGCAATCCCACTGCTGGGCATATACCCTGAGAAAACCATAATTCTAAAAGAGTCACTACCACAATGTTCATTGCAGCACTATTTACAATAGCCAGGACATGGAAGCAACCTAAACGTCCATCGACAGATGAATGGGTAAAGAAGATGTGGCACATATATACAGTGGAATATTAGCCATAAGAAGAAACGAAATTGAGTTATTTGTAGTGAGGTGAGTCTGTCATACAGAGTGAAGTAAGTCAGAAAGAGAAAAACAAATACTGTACACTAGCGCATATATATGGAATCTAAAAAAAAAAAAAAAAAATGGTACTGATGAACCTAGTTGCAGGGCAGGAATAAAGATGTAGCCATAGAGAATGGACTTGAGGACATGGGGTGGGAGGGGGAAGCTGGGGGGAAGTGAGAGTATCATGCACATACATACACTACTGAACGTAAAGCAGTTAGCTAGTGGGAAGCAGCAGCATAGCACAGGGAGATCAGCTCTGTGCTTTGCGATGACCTAGAGGGGTGGGATAAGGAGGGTGGGAGGGAGGCGCAAGAGGGAGGGGATATGGGGACATATGGGGACGTATGGATATGGCTGATTCACTTTGTTGTACAACAGAAACTAACACAGTATTGTGAAGTAATTATACTCCAACAAAGACCTATTAAAAAAAACAAAAAACGGTATTGTACTGGCATAGACATCTATATGATAGACATATAGATCAATGGAATGGAATTAAGTTTCCAGAAATAAACTCATGCATTTATGGCCAAAAAAAAAAAAAAATTGTTGAAACTTGTTTTGCAGCCCAACGTGTGGCTAGTTTTTATAAATGTTCTATGTCTGTTTAAAAAGCTGTATGCTGCTTGCAAAGAGACTTATCAGTTTTCTCTAAAAATGTCTTTATTTTATCTTCATTTTTGAATGATAGTTTTCACAGGATATAGAATTCTAGTTTGGCAGTTGTTTTCTCAGAAGATAGAATTCCACCCAGCTAGTGTGTATTCAAGTTTCATGTCTACCTAAGGGTTGCCTGTAGCTACAAATTCTCGGATTGTTTTTTCAGTATCAGTATTTGAGACAGATAGTTTTTCTTGAAGTTCCTTTCTGATTGGGAGTCGAGGAAGACAAGGAAGCCTGTATGTATTCATCTGTATTCATATGGAGCAGCCCTTTAGTATCTCAACTTTATGGACACCCTCCTGTTAGTGAACTTGAGTAAGCACTGGGCTTTGACCAGGATCAGTAATATCTTCAAGTAAATATCTTCAGGGTAGAAGCCATCTTCACTGCTGTGCTTACATTTGAGTTCCTGTTTCTACTCAGTACCTGCTCTAAATACCCTCTTATGTTGCCAGCACATGGATGCATTCAAGAATATTTTTATTCAGCATTTTAAGTTGTTTTCAGAGGAAGGATTTATTCTGGTTCCTAGAATATCATGTTAGAGAAAAAAAAATTGTTTCTAATCAGCTTTTAGTGCCCTGATTTTAATATGAATAGACAACCAAAAATCATCAGACGTTTGAAGAAAGTATCTATCATGAAAGATGTAGACAGATTAAAAAAAAGGGGGAAAAAAGCAACCTGGAAAAACAGTAGCAGTACAGGCAGCAAAAGAAAACTTCCAAGCTGTTAATATGCTCAGAAACATAAGAAAAGATGTTACATCCATGAAACAAAACTAGTTGAAACAGGTACATCCACAGAACCTAAAAGATGTTGGGGAAAATTTTAAATCTGATAGTAAAAATGAAAATCCTAATAGATATGTTAGAATATAAAGTTGAGGAAATCTCCAGAAAAATGAATTTTAAAAAATAAATGACAGGGAGACTCTGAGACAGAAAATAAGAAGAAAGATAAGAAAATCAGAGGAGCAGTCTAGGAGAACCACTATCCAACTAATAGGAGTTTCAGAAATAGAGAACAAAGAAAATTTACCAAAAGTAAAGCACATGATTCTTCAGATTAAAATATTCCTCTGGGTGGCCAGCAAAACATACAAAACCGATACACCTTAAGACATATTCTCATAGAATTTTAGCAGACTGAGAACAAAGATTTGGCAGGGGAGGGGGTGAGACACATCAAAAACAAAGAATCTAGAGTTAAAATAGCTTCAGAATTCTCTGTCGTAACACTGGAAGCTAGAAGATGGAACGATGGCATCAAATTTTCGAAAAGACAATTATTTCCAACCTAGACTTCTATGCTAAACTCTCAGTAAAGCATGAGGCTGAAATAAAAATATTTTCCAACACACTAGGTCTCAAAACACGTACCTTTCGTGCATCCCTTTCCTAACAGGTACTGAAAACTGTTTTAACAAAAACAAGAGAGTACACCAAGAAAGAGGAAGATGTGGTTTCCAGGAAACAAGATTCTCTAACATCACAGAGAATCAAAGAGAATGATGGTGAGTAATCGCAAATAAGTGCAGTGCCACGGGCCCAGAAAGATTCTCCAAGAAGATGAATTCCATCTATCATATGTTAGACGACATAGAAGGAGGAATTAGAAAAATGCCTCGAGTTTGTAGTTGATAAGAACGCAGAAAACCAATCAAATAGCCAGAAAACCAACACAATTGTTAACTCCACAGAAAATAGAAAGCAAGCAAGAAAGAGTAATCATAAAAGATTGCATGGCTCAGTTAGAAATAGCATTTATATATTCATAAGAACGTAAACTCCCGATATAAACCTATGCAAAATTTTATACAACTGTATTGAAAAAATATATAGGACCAAAGTGGGTGTGTGTATGTGGCCGGGGTTTGTGAGAAAGAGTTAAAGTCTCCTCACTCTGAGAGGGAAATAACAGACAAGGCCAAAACCTGCGATATCAAGAAGCAGCAATAGAAATGTGTCATTTGAAGATGTGGAAATATATACAAAGAATCAGCTTACTTTGTGGAAACCAATGGCCTCTGAGAAGGGACAAGCCGAAGGAAAGTTCAGGAGGCCAATGGTTTTGTGTAACAAAATTCATAGAAAAATGGACTCTGTAAACATCATAATTTTGATGAAAAAATAAAAGTTAGGAAGATTCGGCCACTATTCTATTTGGGCCTATGATACAGGACACCCAAGCAGTATACGATATAAATAAGATTTAAATACTTTTATTATTATTCCATTTTACAGATTAAAACCAATCTAAGGCAACCCCTATGCCAGGACACCTGTATCACCAGGAGCTCAGGTTACCCTGGAAAAAGGGAGGAAAATGAGAAGTGTTGCCACATTTCTCTTGGCTTGAGCAGCCCCCTCCTGACATGCTGCCATGAGGCATATGATGATGCATTGCTGGGTCCTTATGCCTGACACCACAGTGTTTATGAGAAATATACATGGTTTTCCTTTCATAGTGATGTACCAGAATCTTGCCAAGGAAAGGCACTTTTCACCCACTTTGGGCATCATCATCTCTTCCTCACAGTTTATACCTTTATATGAAACTTCCCTTCTACCACGTTAGAGGTTGTTCCTACCCTATTTCTACTGTCCTAAAAAATATGTTTCTCACCCACTCCCTCATCGTGATACGACCACCACACGGCATTAGTGAAGCTTTGTGCATAGTTCAGGGGAAGGAGGGTGACAATGCTCTCTGGCTTTTACTCTCCACAAATCATTTCATATGTTTCATATTTAAGGAGGGTGGACTCAATCACTCGTTCAATCTTGTAAAGCTCTGCTATATTCTGGTGCCAGAGCCCATAATTACCATAAAACAGGTTGATTTCAGGCCGAATTGCACTGGAAAATGACATTTTGCATTTTTATTGGCACTTTGAAGAGAACATATTCTTCTCCAGTTATTGTACTTTTAACACATTAAAATACTGAGAAATCGTCTTTCCATATGTATTATAAGAAAAAATATTCAAAATTTAAGATTTATGCCCGTCTCTTATAATTTTATTAGCATTCTAAGCAAGTTCAATGCCCATCAGACCTAGGTCTGGTTATTTTTCTTGATGCCATGTAGACAAGCCTTAATCAAAACCACCAGCAAAACTACTATGCCTCCTCTGCTTCTGCCAGAAAATTGGCAGAAAATTCTCATTTAAAGCTTGCAAGAAAAACCCAGAGGAAGCTTGCAGAAATCCTTTATGCTATATTTCCCAGCAACAGAATAGTTTCCTGCCTTCGAAACTCAATTAATTTTACTTCACCAAAAGTGTGAAAACCAGGTGGCACCTAAGAATCCCATCCCTACTCTGGTTGATCCTTATAGAAATAACACCATATTTTGCAACAAATAGTATAAACCCCTTTCAGCCACCCTAGGCAACATTATGTCAGAGACCATGAATATGGAATAATGATTTTCCCTTTAAGCATGAAAAGAAGAAACTTGCCTACAGCCTAAATCTCTCTGTTCTGTGTACCCCACCAAGAAAATCGTTATTCTGCTGCCTAAGGTGCTATCATTGCCTTTGTGTTCCAAGCTCTCCTGGGAGTTCTGTTCCCATAAGAGATGCTTTAGTAAGTTCAAGCCACATTTTGAAAGAAAATTCCTCAAGTGACCACTTAAGCTCCTACCTGCCCCTAAACTCCATCCAATTTCTGGGCACATCTGGGAGGGACCTTATCCTTCGCCAGAGAAACCCAGTTACTATTTCTTTTGTGGGCTTAGAAAAGAAAGCTGTTAGGTTTCGTTTTTACTTTACGCGTGTTCAATTAATATGGCTCTAACTAGGCCAGTCTCTCAAGAGGCCTGAGTTGAAGAGAAATTATGAAGGCCTCTGGCAGCAACAGCAGCTTTTGTAAATCTGAGAATTATCTCAGTTTTGCTTGGTTCAGCCAGAGCCAAAGTTTCATCCACACTTTGTTCTACTACCATGTTGGATCGGTAGCGATAGAACCACAAAGCAAGCCAACATAATAAGCAGAGTTCAGAATTTTTTCAGCAGGTTGGTTAGAGAAACTATGTTTCGGGAGTCTTCAGGGTTTCTCCAGAAAGCCTAGGGAAGTCAAATGGCTGCTCAAATTCCCTTTGAGGGTTAATGACAGCGCCAGGTCAAGAACCCAGTTCTCTCACCTCCCTTCACCATGTCAGCACTACACTACAACCCTCAGGTGCTGAATTGGGCGAGTCAGAGTAGATCTGTTGCAATCGGATATGGGGCTGGACTCACAGGAAAGGACTGAGTTAGAGGCAGAAGTTCAGAGACACTCAAATGAAGGTTGTAGCCACTGACATTCTCGAAGGAGAAAATGTGAATAGGGTACATTTACTACGAAAAAGAGTAGACTTAAAATTTGTCGTTTTGACCATTTGTGAATAAGCCTGAAGGTCCAAGATATATGGTGATTTGAAATTTTGCTAAGATTGGAAGATTAACTGGTCTGAGCCTCGCCTCAAGCCTAGCGTGCATACCTTAGCAAAACTTTTATGTCCTACATTTCTCCTCCACACAAAGTAAAGCTCGTAATTTTTTTTTAAGAAGAGAAAGTCAACTAGATGTGTGAGGGAGAAAATAAAGCAAAAGTAAAGATATCTAAAAAACTGATGTCCTTTAAATGAAATATGAGATAAAGTACATATTGTCGAACTTGAAATGAACAGGCCGATATCATTCAATCAATTAATCAACAAAAAAGTATTCTTTGAGTTCCTAATGCATGCCTGGGCTCAGCTGTAGGGGTACAGCTGTGAATACCTAAGACACAATTCATGTCCCCAGTGAATTACAAATAACCAATTTCAAACAAGATGCCTGTTCTAAAAGAGGAGTACCAGGTGCCTCGGGACCATATCACCAAGGAGACTGACATTGTCCTGCAGGTCAGAGAATACCTACCTAAATGGGTGACATTGAAGCTAAGACCTGTACTCTACATGGAAATAAGACAGTCATCAACTTGTTTCAGTAATATGCCTAGTCAGCCCCCAAATTACATTTTATGGAGAATGTAGCATATCTTAGAAGTCTTTGCAAATTTAAGGATTCTCAAAGTTCTACAAGTGTTGATCCCTCAGAAGTGTTAATGATAAAACAGCTGAGGGCTGATGCCTGAGACCCCTGTTAGGAGACGAGATGATGCAGAGATATAGAAGAAATGTGGCTGGAGAGGTGGAGGAGGTGAACAATGGTACGAAACGCTTCGAGGGGGTTAAGAAGAATAAGAAAAGAGAAACGAGGATGTGTTAGAGACCTTCAGGAGGGTGGTTTGAGTGGAATGGAGGGGTGATGTGATGGCAAGGGCTTAAGAAGGGGTTAGGTGGACCAGAAACAGAGAGAGCCAATAAATGACTTCACTCTTTCAAAGTTGTAGCACGTGTTCACCCTGCCACACTTCAAGGACCTGAAATCCTACTATTTGCAGGAAATTGTTTTTAATAGGAAGACGAGAAGAGGAACGCTCTTGTTTGCTTTTCCTCAAACATCATCACAAACCGTCACTAGACATCAGCATATTCTAAACATTTAACATCTTATTTATTCAGCATTTATTTCACACCATCAGATGCTTTTAGTTGGACAGCAAACTGAGAAAATATTTGTGGTTCTGAACTCTTGATGATAAAATCAATAAAATCACTACTATTCGGGACAATCTAGGAAAACTTAGTAACATAGAGCCTTAAAAGAATGCTGCCTTCAAAGCTGAGCGAGCTCTGCCTCTCACTGTTTGGTCAAGTAGCCCCACTGTTTCCCACACATAATCTGCTCTGCCTTCACAGCTCTTGGCTTGGTCACTCTCTCCTCTACTCAAAACATTTCAGGTTTCCTTTATCTACACAAAACAGCGAGCATGCCTTAGCTTATCCTAAAGGGTCCTCTGCAATCCAGTCTCAGCCAACTTTCCAAAATTACCTTTTAAAAATCTTCCACTTCTGTCCAACTGACCTACTCCCTATTTCTTGTGCCATTCCCTCCTGAACAAAAGCCAGTGTCCTCCCTTGTGTGGACATGTTTCTATTGGATGCCTCTGCCTTGTGCCCTCCAGTTGACCACAATTGAGAGAATACAGTTAAAGTATTTATTATCACGTCTGGCAATAGTGGGTACTCGATACATTTTCTTTCCTATTTTCCCTTCAATAGGCATTTATTAATGAACTGTGAACAACCGATTAGCTAGTTTCTATTGTGTCTTGTATGTCTTGCATGATTCTTTTTTGTCTGCTTAACCTTTTTCAGATTTTGTCCTTTGTTTTTTAGTTCAAGATTCCTAGAAGTAGAAATCTGTTTACTGCCATTGTAAAGCCAGCACTTTGAAATTTTAGTCACCCCATAAATACTTCTGGATGATGATGATAGCTCATTTTCTTTAAATGAGTTAGTATATACAATGCATGCAATTAATTGAATTATGAATTTATTACCTATCATAGGATCGGCAGACCAGTAAGTCAGAGGATTAAATTTATGCTGTCCATATAAATATGATTCCACAAGAAAGTACACTTTTTATTTATTTTTTAAAAGTCAATGCCATCTCCCAATAACTTTCCTGTTTCATTCTATTTCATGTCATTATGAAAATTATGCTCAGGCTTCAAAAATATTCTAAACTTTTTAAAGTCACTATTTTTAAAATCTAATATCAAATACAAGTTAGTGACATGCAAAATAGCCACCTCTGCAACAGTTTAGGCAAATCCTATTTTCCACACAATAAAATATGCCTCTGTACCTTAAAGAATAAATGTAAAATCTCTCCTTTTTAGTTTTCCAATAAGCTCCATTTTCTGCAAACACTGTGGTCTTATTTCTCTAAGTGGCTACATAACAATGACATAAACATTCCTAACCCATATTTATTATGGAGTAGCACCATTTTTCACACTAAAAGTAACTGCTAGTAAATTTGTGCAAAATTCAGTGATTGCTTCCAAAACTTTTTGTCAACATTTTTCAACTGCTCTGTTTCATGACCATAAAGTTTGAACCAAAGACATTTGGAAAGAAACTGAAACCATGTGAACCAAAGAAGATGGGAACAAGAATAATGAAAGTTGACTTATGTGAAACCCACAAATCTCTCCTAGTTTTAATCCAAAGAGTCATGTAAGATGACTGCTTTCCTCTCCAACCCCTCCATTCCCCACCCACCAGCACACCACAACACCCCTACCAGTAGATTTTGCTGTTTTATGTGATTGCTACTAGACTGAAAATTCTTACCTTTATCCCAACTTTTGAGAAAATGAGGAAACACTAACCACCTGGTCTAATAATTACCAGTTCCAAAGAATGATATCCTTTGCAGAGAGTGCCCAATTATTATTGATTAATTCTACCAACTCCTACTGACGGGATTACTTTTTCTTGAACATTAGCAAATCCTGCCTGTATCTACACAACACCAAAAACCAGTTAATAAGAAAATTCAAACACTTAACAGCTATTTTGTCCATGTAGTGGTATGCAAACGGTTTTTGGTTTCAGGAGGTTTTGTTCTCTTTTTTCTTCATTCAAATATTGTTTTTTCACTGAATTGACCCTGAATGGGGTATCATGTAGACACAGATTAGGACAATAAAAAGTGAGTATCTTTTTTAAGGTCACACAAATAACTGATAGAATTCAGATAGCAAGGCAACAGCAAGTATAGGGGTGAGGGAGGCTACTCTCCACAGAGCACTGCATAACAAACAAGAAACAGGAGTCAAGAATCTTATCCTCAAGGAATTTAACTGGGGAGATAGAGCACGTAAAACCATGACAGATCTCAATCCTGTTATCCTTGTCTGTTTGACTTTGGGCTTGTCACATCATCTCTGTGGGCCTTCACATTAACCCTACCTGTAAAAGTGATAGAGTGGGATTTAATCAATCCAAGTTTAGCTCAAAAACAGGGACTAGGAGGCAAAATGTAAGGGGGTGCCAAAAAAAACGCAATAATCAGGATAAATAATTGTTTAATGTGATTTTGTTTATGAACAAACTATGCCCCAAAGCCTACCCGCCTTTTCTTAAAATAAAGTTTTATTGGAATCAGGGTCAGAATTAGGGTGAGGTGAGTGAGGCAGAGTTGTTCAAATGCAGGGTCAGATCCTGTCTTTACTGAAAATTTCCACACAGTGTTTAATCAAGGGTGGGTTTTTTTTTTGCACTAATTTTGATTTTTTTAAATATTGCATTAAAATAGCATTTATCTTTATTACTGAGGTTTTTGAAATTCTGTTAAATTCTGTGCCTGAGATGAAGGGCTCACTCACTTTACCTTAAATCCAGTCCTTCAAGACTCTAAGAAATACTAGAAATAAAATACTAGGAAAAATATGCAATGCATACATAATAAATTATTGAAATCATTGGCCAGCAAGTACCTTTAATATCTAATAGATATACATTTTATCTTAAACATACAAATTCCACAAACAGCCTCATACTATAAAAGCTCAAAGCAGGAAAATTATCTCTAAAGGCAGAATGGCAATATATGAAAAAATTTTTATTCATAAAATACTGACAAATCCAGAGGCTAGTGCTTGGTTTTCTTGCCCTCATGGTATGACTGGGCTGTGTTTAGTCTGGCCATTCCATTTCATAGCCAAATCTCTGCATGTTAGAAAATGCAGACTGAAAATGAGAAAATGAGACACCTCAGCTTCCACCTACTGCTTAGTATTGTTGACCTGAAATAAACAGACTACCAGATATTTCTCCTGCAAAGATGGGTTTATTCAGGATCAGCAGAGAATTGCAACTCACGGTCTGCAACCCTGGAGAGCCACATGCAAGTCCCCACGTGGCAAGGGCAGGAGAACACTTTCACAGGGAGGAAAAGGAAGTTGGGAGGGTTATAGTAAAGCAGTGTCCATGGTATTTCATTGGCTGATTCCTTGCCAGGAAAGAAAAGGAGTCTTTCTTCTTCTTCTTGGGCTCTGCTATCATCACAGGGTATGAGAGCTCCTCATTCTATTTAGTTGGGGTTTCTGTTTATTATTTTTTTTATAGTATGTTGAGAAGAATAGTCTTCTTAGAGAGGTACAAATAGTGTCAAGTATATCTTTTTTTAAAAATTTATTTATTTATTTTATTTTTGGCTGTGTTGAGTCTTTGGTGCTGCGCACTGGCTTTCTCTAGTTGTGGTGAGCAGGGGCTACTCTTCGTCACGGTGCATGGGCTTCCCATTTCAATGGCTTCTCTTGTTGTGGAGCACGGGCTCTAGGCATGCGGGCTTCAGTAGTTGCAGCACACCGGCTCAGTAGTTGTGGCTCGTGGGCTCTAGAGTGCAGGCTCAGTAGTTGTGGCACACGGGCTTAGTTGCTCTGTGGCATGTGGAATCTTCCCAGACCAGGGCTCAAACCCATGTCCCCTGCATTGGCAGGCGGATTCTTAACCACTGCTCCACGAGGAAAGTCCCTCAAGTACATCCTAAGTTGAATTTCTGGCCTTTCTTAAAAGGCAAACCCTTCCTTGACTCCTTAGAAATGCCTCATTTCCCTGGTTTTGCTTCTGTCCAGAGCTAGCTTTCCCACCCTGCATAGGCCTGTCTCACAGGCCACACCTGTGAAACTGGTCCACTCAGAAGTCAGTAAAGCATGAACTCTAAGGCCTAACTTAACGGAGGTGTCGTGCTCACACTGAAGGGATGGGGAAGCATGGGGTTTGTGAGATGTGAGATGTAGAGCTCTTGAGAACACTGTGTATTTCCCCTTTATATTGATACATGCAAGGCCCCAACTGGTATTTCCCTCTTTTAATTCATCTACCATAGGTATAAGTCCCCTGATGTACAGTTCAAGGTTAAAGAGAGTAGCTTGGATTAGTATTTACTTACTGCATAAACAAAATCAACTCCTGTTGGAATTATAAGCAGTAGAGCTTTACCATCAAAATTACAACAGCTTCTAATGAACAAACAAGCATGTGTGAGAACTTACAGAAACCCTCATCTCTAAACAGAGTTGAGGGAGAATTAAGCGGAACAGTGTCAGAGCAGATCAGGTTGAAACCCCACATCTTGTCACAGCAAGAGAGAAAATGTGAACATGTCCTAAATAAAACAGTGCATCTCTTTATTTATTGATTTATTGATGCTTCTTCAGTTGCCATTTGCTTTTTACCTTCTAAATATCTGAAAAGTAGATAATGAAAGAGGTAGAGTGAATAAAGAAGTGGCTGGAGGGCTTCCCTGGTGGCGCAGCGATTGAAAGTCCACCTGCCGATGCAGGGGACACGGGTTCGTGCCCCGGTCTGGGAAGATCCCACATGGCGCGGAGCCGCTGGGCCCGTGAGCCATGGCCGCTGAGCCTGCGTGTCCGGAGCCTGTGCTCCGCAACGGGAGAGGCCACAACAGTGAGAGGTCCGCATACCACAAAAAAAAAAAAAAAGAAGAAGTGGCTGGAATATATCTAGTTATTGCCAATAGCTATCTTCCAACCTCTTGCTCAACCACAAGTCCAAATATTGGAACACTAATTATCTAGTATTTCATTAGTATACTTTAACTCAAAACCCCTGCAAAACTTACAGGCAAAGAGTGGAAGGTAAAATAAAATTTTCTTCAAAAACAATTACCATTTCACCTCCTAAAAGATGATTCTTCTATCATGCACAGCTCTCAAGTTCAATCATCCTTACTTTTACAACCTTACTAAGGTTTATCCTAAGAAATCTGAAGGTCAGAAAAATAGTCATCAGTCCCCGAGAGAGATAATTAATGAAAACTAAAATATTTTATTTGAGGATACACAGACCTATAACTTTCTGTAAATTTATCTTAATTTCACTCCAATATTTGTCTTAGATATTAATATAATTTCATGCTTTTTATCTTTATGAATATCTATATGAACCTAGTGAAAAATGAAAAATTATGGGAAAGGTAATGCATTTGTTTATGATCCTGCTGTAATTATTTTAAATGTCCTTAAAAAGCTTTCCACAACCTAAATGTCCATCAATAGAGGACTCATTGAATAACTATGGAACATCTATTCCATGCAATACTATGCAGCTACAAAAAGGAATGAGGTTGATCTCTGCATATTATTAGTCAGTGATTTCCAGAATACATTATTAAGTAAGACCAAGAAAAGGAGGAAAGTGTGTAGAGTGTATTACTGCTCATCTAAGAAAGGGTAGATATAAATATATTCACATTCCTGAAATAAAAGATGAAGGCTTAAATTACAATTTTTTCAATAAAAACTGATAAGGGAATAGAATTAAGGAGATACGGTAAGAAGCTAAATTTTTTTTAATATACTGTGTTTTGTGGCTATGACTCTGGGGCCACATAAATACATAATTATAAAATGAAACTACAGTTTTTAAAAAAATTGCTAAAAATAAAAGGAAACAAACAAATAGAAATTTGCATCCTTTTTTTGGCAAAACTACACAGAGAAACTATTTCAAATAACCCTGTAACACAATAGTATATCATCAGTGAGGGAGACTCTAGGAATAAATATATAAACATGCAAAAACGAAACCAAAGGTGAGTGCACCTTTTCAATAATAATTTCATTGCTGGTAGGTTGCTATTGTTATCCTGAAATTATTATGTGTGTATTGTGGAATAAAAGAAACCAGAAGTTATACTGGTGTCATTGAGAAGAAACTAGATTTTCAATATTAAAAAAAAAAAAAAAAAAAAGCCCAATCAGAGGCAACCCTGTAGCCCTGATTTTAAATTGCATGTATCAGGATGAACTCACAATGCAGGTTTGTTTTTTTTTAATCTAGATTTTTAACTCTGTTTTTGTAAAGGCTAGAAACAATGACCAACCAAATAGCAATGATCACCATAGTACCCAGATTATATGTTCTTGAAATACCATTGACCACTAAATGGAACCAGAGCATCTTAGAAAATGGCTAATTTCAGATATGAGGCATCACATGTCCAAGATGATCCTGAAATACCTGATCGCACACCGGAACGCCATAACACTATCAGAGACTCATAGGATCGTAGCAAGAGCACTCAGGAGATAGTCTGAATAAACCCTCTCTGGCCAATTTGAGCAAAGGATGAACCAATTTGGGCCAATTTGAGCATAAACAAGAATAACTACAATAAATTAAAATGCAAATTATGACTACATAACAACAACAAAAGACACATGAGGTTGAGGACGCATCACTTTTGGAGAACGCTAAGGAAACAATTTATTATTTTGACAGCTGATAATAGAGAGTAAGAATTAAGGAATTTTTCTGTCTTTTCTGCATAAACTGAACCTCATAGTAGCAACACAGTTGTTAAGAGGAAGTTTCTCTTTACAAAAATATTACAACTAATAAGTAAAGAAAAAAATAACAGAATAATAGCATTATCATTTTGCAGCCTTTAATGAATTAGTGGGTCTGCAGCTATACTATCCAATATGGTAGCTACTAGACACATGTGGCTATTTACATTTCAATTTACAGTAATTAAAATTTTTTAAATTAAAGATTCAGTTTCTCAATCACATTAGCCACATTTAAGAGCTACATGTGGCTAGTGACTACTGTATTAAGATATAGAACAGATATGGAGCATTTAGTACAGATATAGAACATATATGTACTGATATGGAACACTTCCATCACCACAGAAATTTCTGTTGGAAAGTCTACTCTACCCCTCAATGAACTTCAATTGCTACAAGACATTGAGTGACAGAAGTACACAATAGCACCTTGCAAAAAAACAAAAGAATAAAAACAAAAAAAGAACAACAACAAATAAAATCTGAATAAAATGAAGCCTCTGGATCTAACTACCAATTTCCTGTATTTACAGGAAACACAGGGGACAGAGGAATGTGTTACACAACACTATGGGGATCCAGTCGGCAAATTCCAGACCGTGGAACCCTGCTCAGAACAAATGATGCACTTTTCATAACAAAAATAATACCCAAAAAAACTGATGGAGGAGGAAACAAATCTCATAAATTCCATGAAATGTAAGAGACATATCAAGCAAAATTACAATCCATAGCCCTCATTAAAAGCCTGTTTCAACCAGACTGTAAAATAAATAATTACAAATTTTAAAACAAGTGTGGAAATTTGAACACTGATTGGATATTTGCTGATATTAAGGAACAATTGCTAACTTTGGGCATGCTTAAAAATAGGGATATTTGAAGCATCCTTACCTTTTAGGTACATACTGAAACACAGATGAAGCGATACAATGCTTGGACTTTGCTTCAAAGTGATCTGGATGTGGGACCTTGGGGAAGTAATAAATAAAACAAGATTAGCTGTGACTTGTTTGTTGGACCTCTTATACCCTTCCATGTACCCATGATGGGTACATGGAAGCTCATTATATTTTTCTCTCTACTTTTGTGTATGTTTGAAATTTTCTATAATACAGACTTAAAATTTTTCATTGTGTCAGCCAATTATAATCCACAGTCATATAAAATCTGCTAATTACAGATGAACTAGCAGAAATATTTAACCATTCCTCATCTGTGATGAAATAATTTATACTCCAATTTACATTCCAAATCTTGGTAAAGCTCATTGCAACACAAACCTCCAATATAGGATGCTTAAACTTTATATTAAGTATAAGGATTTTTTTGCAAACAACAAATGAAAATATTTGTCTCAATTAAAACGTTTCTCAGTTAAAAGAAAAAAAAAGTTAGACATCACTCAATATGACACCAGTAGGGGGAGATAGATGCTGGATTTCCTCTGAAATTTTTTTTCAAAAATTAACCTAAATTTAATCTGACAGTCTGGATTATTTGGGGGTTGAGGGGGTGAGGAGAGAATATACTCCTGGGTTTTCGGTAAAAAGCATGTCTCCACCCTCAATTCTTTTTCCCTTCATTTCCAAAAAAGGAATTGCTGTTCACTCTGCATCATTACAATCCATTTGCTAGCCTAAATACATGTTCAAATTACGGTAATAACACTGTCCAAACTGTCCTTCTGCCACTTTTATCTCTTTAATGGACTTCCTAGATGTTATTTAAGTGTTTTTTAAGTACCCCTTTTACTCTCCCATGTGTAATGCTAACGTTACATTTGGCTTAAACTAGTACTCTAGTAAATAATGTCATTCATCTATGCAATTATCTCTTGAATGCCTACTATGTGCAGGGTACTATGGTCAGAGCTGGAATTATCATGAATAACAAGAATTAATTTCTACCCTCAAATAGTTTACAGTTTAGTAGGAGAGCACAGTACACAGTAGGATAAAACAGGGGAGTACAGGATTGTATGGGAGCCCATGGAAGGGCAGTTAACCCATTTGGAGAAAGACTTCCCAAATGGAACATACACCTACATCTTTCATTTATTCATCAATTTGTTTAATTACTCAACATATACTGATTTTATCCATCCAATACATGCATATCGAGCATCTTTTATGAACAAGATATAGTGTCATTGGGCTTCCCTGGTGGTGCAGTGGTTGAGACTCCACCTGCCGATGCAGGGGACACGGGTTCGTGCCCCGGTCCGGGAAGATCCCACATGCCGCAGAGCGGCTGGGCCTGTGAGCCATGGCCGTTGAGCCTGTGCATCTGGAGCCTGTGCTCCGCAACAGGATAGGCCACAACAGTTAGAGGCCCATGTACCGCAAAAAAAAAAAAAAAAGACCTAAATGTAAGGCCAGACACTATCAAACTCTTAGAGGAAAACATAGGCAGAACACTCCATGACATAAATCACAGCAAGATCCTTCTTGACCCCCCTCCTAGAGAAATGGAAATAAAAACAAAAATAAACAAATGGTACCTAATGAAACTTCAAAGCTTTTGCACAGCAAAGGAAACCATAAACAAGATGAAAAGACAACCCTCAGAATGGGAGAAAATATTTGCAAACGAAGCAACTGACAAAGGATTAATCTCCAAAATATACAAGCAGCTCATGCAGCTCAAAATCAAAAAAAAAAACAACCCAATCCAAAAATGGGCAGAAGACCTAAATAGACATTTCTCCAGAGAATATACACAGATTGGCAACAAACACATCAAAGGATGCTCAACATCACTAATCATTAGAGAAATGCAAATCAAAACTACAATGAGGTATCACTTCACACCAGTCAGAATGGCCATCATCAAAAAATCTATAAACAGAGAGCTTCCAGGAAGATTGTGGAAGAGTAAGTCGCGGAGATCACCTTCCTCCCCACAGATACACCAGAAATACATCTACACGTGGAACAACTCCTACAGAACACCTACTGAACGCTGGCAGAAGACCTCAGACCTCCCAAAAGGCAAGAAACCCCCCACGTATCTGGGTAGGGCAAAAGAAAAGAGAATAAACAGAGACAAAAGGATACGGACGGGACCTGCACCAGTGGGAGGGAGCTGTGAAGGAGGAAAGGTTTCCACACACTAGGAAGCCCCTTCGCAGGTGGAGACTGCGGGTGGCAGAGGGGGAGAGCTTCGGAACCACGGAGGAGAACACAGCCACAGGGGTTCGGAGGGCAAAGCGGGGAAAGACTCCCGCACAGAGGACCGGCGCCGACCAGCACTCACCAGCCCGAGAGGCTTGTCTGCTCACCCGCCGGGGCAGGTGGAGCTGGGAGCTGAGGCTCGGGCTTCAGTCGGAGCACAGGAAGACGACTGGGGCTGGCAGCGTGAACACAGCCTGCAGGGGATTAGTGCGCCACGGCTAGCCGGGAGGGAGTCCGGGGAAAAGTCTGGACTTGACGAAGAGGCAAGAGACTTTTTCTTGCCTCTTTGTTTCCTGGTGCGCAAGAAGAGGGGATTAAGAGCGCTGCTTCAAGGATCTCCAGAGACGGGCGCGAGCCGCGGCTAAAAGCGTGGACCCCAGAGACGCGCATGAGATGCTAAGGCTGCTGCTGCCGCCACCAAAAAGCCTGTGTGCGAGCACAGGTCACTATCCACACCACCCTTCCGGGGAGCCTGTGCAGGCAGCCACTGCCAGGGTCCCAGGATGCAGTGACAACTCCCCCGAGAGAACGCACGGCGCGCCTCAGGCTCGTGCAACGTCACGCCGGCCTCTGACGCCGCAGGCTCGCCCCGCCCTCCATACCCCTCCCTCCCCCCAGCCTGAGTGAGCCAGAGCCCCCGAATCAGCAGCTCCTTTAACCCCGTCCTGTCTGAGCGAAGAACAGATGCCCTCCGGAGACCTACACGCAGAGGCGGGGCCAAATCCAAAGCTGAGCCCCTGGGAGCTGTGAGAACAAAGAAGAGAAAGGGAAATCCCTCGAGCAGCCTCAGAAGCAGCGGTTTAAAGCTCCACAATCAACTTGATGTACTCTGCATCTATTGAATACATGAATAGACAACGAATCATCCCAAATTGAGGAAGTGGACTTTGAGAGCAAGATTTATGATTTTTTCCCCTTTTCCTCTTTTTGTAAGTGTGTATGTGTATGCTTCTGTGTGAGATTTTGTCTCTATAGCTTTGCTTCCACCATTTGTCCTAGGGTTCTATCTGTCCGTTATTTTTTTTTAATTAAAAAAATTTTTTTTCTTAATAATTATTTTTTTATTTTAATAATTTTATTATATTTTATCTTACTTTATTTTATTTTACTTTATCTTCTTTCTTTCCTTTTTTCCTTCCTTCCCTCCTTCCTTCCTTCCTTCCTTCCTCCCTCCCTCCCTCCCTCCCTTCTTTCTTTCTTTCTTTCTACTTCTACTAATTCTTTCATTCTACTTTTTCTCCCTTTTATTCTGAGCCGGGTGGATGAAAGGCTCTTGGTGCTGCAGCCAGGAGTCAGTGCTGTGCCTCTGAGGTGGGAGAGCCAATTTCAGGACACTGGTCCACAGAGACCTCCCAGCTCCACATAATATCAAATGGCGAAAATCTCCCAGAGATCTCCATCTCAAAACCAGCACCCAGCTTCACTCAACAACCTGCAAGCCACGATGCTGGACATCCTATGCCAAACAACTAGCAAGACAGGAACACAACGCCACCCATTAGCAGAGAGGCTGCCTAAAATCATAATAAGTCCACAGACACCCCAAAACACACCACCAGACATGGACCTGCCCACAAGAAAGACGAGATCCAGCCTCATCCACCAGAACACAGGCACTAGTTCCCCTCCACCAGGAAGCCTACACAACCCATTGAACCAACCTTAGCCACTGGGGACAGACACCAAGAACAATGGGAACTACGAACTTGCAGCCTGCAAAAAGGAGACCCCAAACACAGTGAGATAAGCAAAATGAGAAGACAGAAAAACACACAGCAGATGAAGGAGAAAGATAAAGACCCACCAGACCTAACAAATGAAGAGGAAATAGGCAGTCTACTTGAAAAAGAATTCAGAATAATGATAGTAAAGATGATCCAAAATCTTGGAAATAGAATAGACAAAATGCAAGAAACATTTAACCAGGACCTAGAAGAACTGAAGATGAAACAAACAATGATGAACCACACAGTAAATGAAATTAAAAATGCTCTAGATGGGCTCAATAGCAGAATAACTGAGGCAGAAGAACGGATAAGTGACCTGGAAGATAAAATAGTGGAAATAACTACTGCAGAGCAGAATAAAGAAAAAAGAATGAAAAGAACTGAGGACAGTCTCAGAGACCTCTGGGACAACATTAAACGCACCAACATTCGAATTATAGGGGTTCCAGAAGAAGAAGAGAAAAAGAAAAGGACTGAGAAAATATTTGAAGAGATTATAGTTGAAAACTTCCCTAATATGGGAAAGGAAATCGTTAATGAAGTCCAGGAAGCACAGAGAGTCCCATACTGGATAAATCCAAGGAGAAATATGCCAAGACGTATATTAATCAAACTGTCAAAAATTAAATACAAAGAAAACATATTAAAAGCAGCAAGGGAAAAACAACAAATAACACACAAGGGAATCCCCATTAGGTTAACAGCTGATCTTTCAGCAGAAACTGCAAGCCAGAAGGGACTGACAGGACATATTTAAGGTGATGAAGGAGAAAAACCTGCAACCAAGATTACTCTACCCAGCAAGGATCTCAGTCAGATTTGATGGAGAAATTAAAACATTTACAGACAAGCAAAAGCTGAGAGAGTTCAGCACCACCAAACCAGCTTTACAACAACTGCTAAAGGAACTTCTCTAGGCAAGAAACACAACAGGATGAAAAGACCTACAATAACGAACCCAAAACAATTAAGAAAATGGGAATAGGAACATACATATCAATAATTACCTTAAATGTAAATGGACTAAATGCTCCCACCAAAAGACACAGATTAGCTGAATGGATACAAAAACAAGACCCATATATTTGCTGTCTACAAGAGACCCACTTCAGACCTAGAGACACATACAGATTGAAAGTAAAGGGATGGAAAAAGATATTCCATGCAAATGGAAACCAAAAGAAAGCTGGAGTAGCAATTCTCATATCAGACAAAATAGACTTTAAAATAAAGACTATTACAAAAGATAAAGAAGGACAGTACATAATGATCAAGGGATTGATCCAAGACGAAGATATAACAATTGTAAATATTTATGCACCCAACATAGGAGCACCTCAATACATAAGGGAAATACTAACAGCCATAAAAGGGGAAATCGACGGTAACACATTCATAGTAGGGGACTTTAACACCCCCACATTCACCAATGGACAGATCATCCAAAATGAAAATAAATAAGGAAACACAAGCTTTAAATGATACATTAAACAAGATGGACTTAATTGATATTTATAGGACACTCCATCCAAAAACAACAGAATACACATTTTTCTCAAGTGCTCATGGAACATTCTCCAGGATAGATCATATCTTGGGTCACAAATCAAGCCTTGGTAAATTTAAGAAAATTGAAATTGTATCAAGTATCTTTTCCGACCACAACGCCATGAGACTAGATATCAATTATAGGAAAAGATCTGTAAAAAATACAAACACATGGAGGCTAAACAATACACTACTTAATAACGAAGTGATCACTGAAGAAATCAAAGAGGAAATTAAAAAATACCTAGAAACAAATGACAATGAAGACACGACAACCCAAAATCTATGGGATGCAGCAAAAGCAGTTCTAAGAGGCAAGTTTATAGCAACACAATGCTACCTTAAGAAACAGGAAACATCTCGAATAAACAACCTAACCTTGCACCTCAAGCAATTAGAGAAAGAAGAACAAAAAAACCCCAGAGTTAGCAGAAGGAAAGAAATCATAAAAATCAGATCAGAAATAAATGAAAAAGAAATGAAGGAAACAATAGCAAAGATCAATAAAACTAAAAGCTGGTTCTTTGAGAAGATTAACAAAATTGATAAACCATTAGCCAGACTCATCAAGAAAAAAAGGGAGAAGACTCAAATCAATAGAATTAGAAATGAAAAAGGAGCAGTAACAACTGACACTGCAGAACTACAAAGGATCATGAGAGATTACTACAAGCAACTCTATGCCAATAAAATGGACAACCTGGAAGAAATGGACAAATGCTTAGAAACGCACAACCTGCCAAGACTGAATCAGGAAGAAATAGAAAATATGAACAGACCAATCTCAAGCACTGAAATTGAAACTGTGATTTAAAATCTTCCAACAAACAAAAGCCTAGGACCAGATGGCTTCACAGGCAAATTCTATCAAACATTTAGAGAAGAGCTAACACCTTTGCTTCTCAAACAGAGGGAGGAACCCTCCCAAGCTCATTCTATGAGCCACCATCACCTTGATACCAAAAGCAGACAAGGATGTCACAAAGAAAGAAAATTACAGGCCAATATAACTGATGAACATAGATGCAAAAATCCTCAACAAAATACTAGCAAACAGAATCCAACAGCACATTAAAAGGATCGTACACCATGATCAAGTGGGGTTTATTCCAGGAATGCAAGGGTTCTTTAATATATGCAAATCAATCAATGTGATAAATCTATCAATGTGATTAACCATATTAACAAATTGAAGGAGAAAAACCATATGATCATCTCAATAGATGCAGAGAAAGCTTTTGACAAAATTCAACACCCATTTATGATAAAAACCCTGCAGAAAGTAGGTGTAGAGGGAACTTTCCTCAATATAATAAAGGCCGTATATGACAAGCCCACAGCCAACATCATCCTCAATGGCGAAAAACTGAAAGCATTTCCACTAAGGTCAGGAACAAGACAAGGTTGCCCACTCTCACCACTCTTATTCAACATAGTTTTGGAAGTTTTAGCCACAGCAATCAGAGAAGAAAAGGAAATAAAAGGAATCCAAATCGGAAAAGAAGAAGTAAAGCTGTCACTGTTTGCAGATGACATGATACTATACATAGAGAATCCTAAAGATGCTACCAGAAAACTACTAGAGCTAATCAATGAATTTGGTAAAGTAGCAGGATACAAAATTAATGCACAGAAATCTCTGGCATTCCTATATACTAATTTCTTGAAATGGGCAAATTCCTTGAAGACAAAAACTCCAAAGCTCACTCAAGAAGGAGATTACTTGAATTAGCTCTATGTGTGTTAAATAAATTTAATTAATTAAAAAAAATCTTATTGAAAGATAGTGGACATACAATATTATGTTAGTTTCATGTGTACTACATAGAGATTTGACTTGCATACATTATGAAATGATCACACGAGAAATCTAGTAACCATCTGTCCACATACAAAGTTATGACAGTATTATTGACCATTATTGTGCTATACATTCCATCCTCAGGCTTATTTATTTTATAACTGGAGGTTTATACCTCTTAATCCTCTTCAGCTATTTCACCCACCCTCCCCTCTGGCAGCCATCCATTTATTCTCTGTATCTATGAGTCTGTTTTCATTTTGTTTAGTTTTTTAGATTCTGCATATAAGTGAGATCACATGTGGTATTTGTCTTTGTCTGACTTATTTAGTATAATGCCCTCTAGATTCATCCATGTTATTGCAAATGGTAAGGTTTCTTTTTTATGGCTGAGTAGTATTCCATTGCATTCCACACTTTTGATGGGAGGAGTTGCAGAGAATATGGTCATTTTTAGTCCATCACAATCCCCATCATATACATGAGATTCAGTAAATTTAAGTAACTTTTCCAAGACTACATAGCTCTTAAGTGGCAATTCGAGCCTTTGAACCCAGGTCTGTGTGTTTGAAAAACCCATGAGTTTTTCTGGGTTTGAGTCACCATGCCCTGGTGGGGTATAACTACAACATTCGATAATCCAGAGAGCAAATGGGTATTTTCCTGCAGTGCTGGTGTGGAGTGGTGGAGAACGGAGAAAGAGACATAGAAGCAGTGATCTGTGATGTCTGGATTACTGGCATCACAAGTTTGTCCAGTCTGTTTGGAGAATATATTTGCCTGATACTTGCCTGATTCTGTAAATATGTTCGGGCTCCTGCTGTTCTCCTGCCCCGTACTTGAGTACAAGCTTATTTCTAAAAGTAAATTCTTCAGTGGGACTCAGATATTCTATATTCTTGGCCTTGATGTTTCTCTTTCTCTTATGCATTGTAACATTCTTTTTCTACATAAGCCTTTGGATCATCTACAGTTTGAGAGTTTGAAAGACAGTTGTCCCAAGTCGGTTGTTTTCAAAGAGTGGGGGGTCCCTGAGTCCCTTTCAGGGAGTCCATGAGGTCAAAACTATTTTTATAATGCCAAGGTATTATTTGCTTTTCTCTGCTTTCATTCCATCTAGGGTGTAAAGTGGAGTTTTCCAGAAGCTAAGTAATGTGTGATACTGCAACAGATTTTAGTGGAAGCAGATATGAGAATTCCACTCCTTCCTACTAAGACATTAAAGGGACTTGAAAAAAAAAAACTAATGAAGTCTTCTCTTTTGTTCCTTTTTTTAAAAAAAGTTACTTTTTATTAAAAATGTATTTTTATGTTAGCATATTAAGAGTTTGCTGTGATTTTTAAATTAATACACAAATATTTTTAAAGTTTCTCATTTTGTTTCTCATAGTAATAAAATAAATTTTAACTTACTTTTAATTAAAAATTAATAATAGTCACAGAAGCTCTTTGGAGTCCTCAATTTAAGATAGAGTTCTGAAAGCAAAAAGTTTTCATTATTTTATTAGCTGCCATTTGCAAAGCTTGGGCAATTTGCTCTCTTTTAATCCTCCCAGCAAACCTATCAGGAAGGTACCCCATTAATCTCCTCCCAGAGGCATAAACTAGGGCTCAAAATCATTAGCCACACAGCTTGCATGCTGTGCAGCTAGAATTTGAAGCTAGTTCTATCTGACCCCAAAATCAAACTTGAAGGAATCAGTAACCTCCTTGCATGCAATATACCTGTTGCTTTCCTGGACAGAGAGGTTGAAGCAGAGGTCAAGAAGACTGGATGAATTATTTGAGATGGCTCAGGCAGCTAAAAGCCAAGACCTTCTGCTGTCTGTTCTACTCCTCATAGGGACTTGTCCTTTCAAATGGCAATTCCTTTTGTGAGAAAGGAATGCCTTCAAATTCAAATGATACTATGAACCTGGTGGAGGTCTGTTCCCCTTATAACAGGCATTTCTAATAGCACAGTATGCAGACTTTGCTGAGCACTCAACAAGGAAGAAACGTTTGTCCAGTTATCACATTCTAAACTGCCAAAATACATGTGCATTGCCTTAAGTTTTTCAATTATGTTACAGGTCAGCTTGTGCATTTTATCTGTTCGACTCTCTTTTGTAAAACAATTACAATGGTAAAAACAAAGAAACTATTGAGTACTTAACTATGCGTCGGTCACCGAGAGGAAGACTTGATACCAAGGTCTCTCTGAATCCTCACAAGAATACTCCCAGGCTGGCAGTGGGGTGTCCTACCTGCTTTACAGATAAGGAGATGGGCTTGCCGAGGGGAAGCTACTTGCCTGAGGTCACCCAGCTAGTAAGTAGGCGGTGAGTCAAGTATCAGACCCAGGTCCGGGTGGTTCCCAGGCTAAGATTCTTAACCAGCATGCATTGCAAGATCCTAAAAGGCAATGTCAATCTGTCTGTGGAAAGGAGTTCCCCAAAGTAAACTTGAAGTAGCCCAGGTAAATTAGGAAAGGGTCACAATTTTATGGTCAGAGATTTTAAGGAAAAACCAAGTGATGCAACCTCTTCATGTAATAAGAAAACAGATACAATTCTTTAATTTTGTCCTTAGCTTAACCCTTCACTAACATCCAGCAGCTCGGAGTGTACAGAGAAAGGCAGTAAATTCCTCATCTGTATCCCAGTGTGCCAACTGTTTTGGTTTTAATTGTGTCAGGTGTGTCTTCCTTCTGCCTGGAGGTCCTTCCTTAGGTTTGAAAATATCATGATCACATCAACAGTGTGAGAGGTGGTGGGAGAGCTGAGGTTCCACATGTGTCAACAACAGATGTGCACGTCTCCTGGAGCACTGGAAAAAAGAGTAATAGGAGTTCCCTTAGGGCTGTGCTCCACGTGCCCCAGGAGGGGATAAGGACGAAAGCCTCTGTAATTTATATTGACTGCTGAGGTAACCAGGTGCTTTCAGCAAGCATTCCAGTTGCAAATTTGGGTTTTAACAACCTTCCCAACAACCTCTGGGGAGGGAGGGAGACAAAGAGGGAAGAGATATGGGAACATATATATATGTATAACTGACTCACTCTGTTATAAAGCAGAAACTAACACACCATTGTAAAGCAATTATACCCCAATAAAGATGTTAAAAAAAAAAAAAAATCAATGTGATAAACCATACTAACAAATTGAAGGACAAAAACCATGTGATCATCTCAATAGATGCAGAGAAAGTTTTTGACAAAATTCAACACCCATTTATGATAAAAACCCTGCAGAAAGTAGCCATAGAGGGAACTTTCCTCAACATAATAAAGGTCATATATGACAAACCCACAGCCAACATCATCCTCAATGGTGACAAACTGAAAGCATTTCCACTAAGATCAGGAAAAAGACAAGGTTGCCCACTCTCACCACTCTTATTCGGCATACCTTTGGAAGTTTTAGCCACGGCAATCAGAGAAGGAAAGGAAATAAAAGGAATCCAAATCGGAAAAGAAGAAGTAAAGCTGTCACTGTTTGCAGATGACATGATACTACACATAGAGAATCCTTAAGATGCTACCAGAAAACTACTAGAGCTAATCAATGCATTTGGTAAAGTAGCAGGATACAAAATTAATGCACAGAAATCTCTGGCATTCCTATACACTAATGATGAAAAATCTGAAAGTGAAATCAAGAAAACACTCCCATTTACCATTGCAACAAAAAGAATAAAATATCTAGGAATAAACCTACCTAAGGAGACAAAAGACCTGTATGCAGAAAATTATAAGACACTGATGAAAGAAATTAAAGATGATACAAACAGATGGAGAGATATACCATGTTCTTGGATTGGAAGAATCAACATTGTGAAAATGACTCTACTACCCAAAGCAATCTATAGATTCAATGCAATCCCTATCAAACTACCACTGGCATTTTTCACAGAACTAGAACAAAAAATTTCACAATTTGTATGGAAACACAAAAGACCCCGAATAGCCAAAGCAATCTTGAGAACAAAAAATGGAGCTGGAGGAATCAGGCTGCCTGACTTCAGACTATACTACAAAGCTACAGTAATCAAGACAGTATGGTACTGGCACAAAAACAGAAAGATAGATCAATGGAATAGGATAGAAAGCCCAGAGATAAACCCATGCACATATGGTCACCTTATCTTTGATAAAGGTGGCAGGAATATACAGTGGAGAAAGGACAGCCTCTTCAATAAGTGGTGCTGGGAAAATTGGACAGGTACATGTAAAAGTATGAGATTAGATCACTCCCTAACACCATACACAAAAATAAGCTCAAAATGGATTAAAGACCTAAATGTAAGGCCAGAAACTATCAAACTCTTAGAGGAAAACATAGGCAGAACACTCTATGACATAAATCACAGCAAGATCCTTCTTGACCCATCTCCTAGAGTAATGGAGATAAAAACAAAAATAAACAAATGGGACCTAATGAAACTTCAAAGCTTTTGCACAGCAAAGGAAACCATAAACAAGACCAAAAGACAACCCTCAGAATGAGAGACAATATTTTCCAATGAAGCAACTGAGAAAGGATTAGTCTCCCAAATTTATAAGCAGCTCATGCAGCTCAATAACAAAAAAACAAACAACCCAATCCAACAATGGGCAGGAGACCTGAATAGACATTTCTCCAAAGAAGATATACAGACTGCCAACAAACACATGAAAGAATGCTCAACATCAGTAATCATTAGAGAAATGCAAATCAAAAACTACAATGAGATATCATCTCACACCAGTCAGAATGGGCATCATCAAAAAATCTAGAAACAATAAATGCTGGAGAGGGTGTGGAGAAAAGGGAACCCTCTTGCACTGTTGGTGGGAATGTAAATTGATACAGCCACTGTGGAGAACAGTATGGAGGTTCCTTAAAAAACAACAAATAGAACTACCATATGACCCAGCAATCCCACTACTGGGCATATACCCTGAGAAAACCATAATTCAAAAAGAGTCATGTACCAAAATGTTCATTGCAGCTCTATTTACAATAGCCTGGAGATGGAAACAACCTAAGTGTCCATCATCAGATGAATGGCTAAAGAAGATGTGGCACATATATACAATGGAATATTACTCAGTCATAAAAAGGAACGAAATTGAGCTATTTGTAATGAGGTGGATAGACCTAGAGTCTGTCATACAGAGTGAAGTAAGTCAGAAAGAGAAAGACAAATACCGTATGCTAACACATATATATGGAATTTAAGAAAAAAAAATGTCATGAAGAACCTAGGGGTAAGACAGGGATAAAGACACAGACCTACTAGAGAATGGACTTGAGGATATGGGGAGGGGGAAGGGTAAGCTGGGACAAAGCGAGAGAGAGGCATGGACATATATACACTACCAAACACAAGGTAGATAGCTAGTGCGAAGCAGCCGCATAGCACAGGGAGATTAGCTCGGTGCTTTGTGACCGCCTGGAGGGGTGGGATAGGTAGGGTGTGAGGGAGGGAGACGCAAGAGGGAAGAGATATGGGAACATATGTATATGTAAAACTGATTCTCTTTGTTATAAAGCAGAAACTAACACACCATTGTAAAGCAATTATACTCCAATAAAGATGTAAAAAAAAAAAAAAAGACGTAAAAGTAGAAAAAAATCATGCAATAAATCTTTGCAACAAACATTAATTTTTAAAAAATCTACAAACAACAAATGCTGGAGAGGGTGTGGAGAAAAGGGAACCCTCTTGCACTGTTGGTGAGAATGTAAATTGATACAGCCGCTATGGAGAACAGTATAGAGGTTCCTCAAAAATAGAGTTACCATACTCCCCAGAAATCCCACCCCAGAAATCCCCTCTTCCACCCTAGCCTCAGTCCAACATAGGCACATCACTAACGTGCACATTGTCTTTCTATTTTGTGAGGAAATCTGAGTTGCAGAGTAGCCCCTACTTGGCAACAGTCTTGAGTATTCAGAAAGTTCCACAAGGGGCTCTCTTGTACTACTTTTCTTTTATGTCCCCAAAGGCTCCTCGTTGTAGACGTCTAACTTAGTCTCGTCTCCCTCCTTCCCTAGATCCAAGCTGATATTTCACTCTGAGATTTTAGAGGCAGTGAGCAACGGATCTTTACCCATTTGGCCCCAGACCTACCATTTCACTTCAAGTCAAAATGGCGTCTGAGCAGCTCATCACCACAGCCTGGGCCAGCATCTCCCTGAGTTGTCTTGTTAAGGAGTCTTTCATTAGCCTTTCATGTGCTTCTGGGCATAAAGCCCTACACTCAGTTTTCCTCTCTCCAAATTCGTTTCCCTCATACCCCTCTTCCTGATTTCGGTTCATAATCTGCCCTTGCTCTCAGTGATGTCAGCCTTCCATTATGGAGTATGCCCATCTCTCAAGCCTCCACCTCTCGGTTTCACTGACATGCCCTCTTATCTTCTCACAGGTCTGTCCTCCGAGCTCTTGAACCTGCTGGTCTAGCCTGCAGGTCGCCTCCTCTGACAGACGGTCCTCTTAGTTAGGTTCCCAGATACTCCTTCTCTTGCATAACTTCCAGCAACCACCAGACAACAACTATTTAAGAGGGGTGATTTTCTCTTCCAAAGACCACGCCTCTGAACTTTTTCCTCTCACTCTGGCCATTCACCACACCCAGCCTCTCTACTGGGATCTAGCACGCACAGCCCCTTCAAGTGTGCAACTGTTTTTACTACAATAAAAAGGACTGTTAGGATTCAAACTATATCCAGATGCGCGAAGTCACAAGTATACGGTTCAGTGCGACTTGGCCTGGCAGAGGTTGACAGCGTTAGCCTCTTCCAAGGCCTCTCTGCGTTTCCACCATCGTTGTCTCAGGAAACTCGCCTAGCCCTGATCTTTGGGGCTCACTATCCCCACTGGTTTCTTCTATTTTCACTCCCTGCTGCAGGTCCTGCCATTCCCTGGAATTGTTGGGTCCTTTTCTGCCTTTACTTTAAGGTCCCTTGCTCAGCCTTAGGTCATAACTGTCCTTCTCAGATCATATACACTTAGGAGCATCCATATTATTAGTGGTTCACTCCTGGTTCCTTCTGACCTTTGCTCTTCATTTCAACAGAGATATATTCACTTTCCATCAGTTCATACTGAGACTCTGTCTCACCTCGCTCTCTCCCTCTCCCTTAACTTCTTATTTTTCCTAAAACCTTCACGCTTATTTGCAACTCTGCTGCCAGCATCCCTAACCTCTTGGATGCAAAGTTGCCAGGGTCAAACCAGACACATCAGCATAATGAACTTTCAACCAACCTCACTCCTAAATTCTGATCAGGAATCTGACTGTACTAATATTGTTTTGACCCTAATTACATGTGTTCTTTAAAGAGTCTATCTCCATTTTATCACACCTAGTTCATAAATCACAGTGTTTTGAAGGGAAGTATATTTTGATTTTTTTGATTTTTTTTGAGAATCCCTTTGCTGTACTTTCATTATGGTGATCTGGGTACTTGGTGTAAATATACTGTAGTTATGCATATTTATTTGGAATAGATAAAGAAAAACAAACAAACCCCGAGGGTCCAAGTCTGCTGCTGCGCATCAGAACAACCTGGGGATCATTTGTAAGATGAAAAAGCTCTGCCTCTCCATCCTCCCGGGGATTCAGACTCAGGAACACCTTGGGGAACCTAGAGCCACTGATGTAAGTGATTCCTGAGACAGTGCCATCAATAGGCACAATGAAGATGTGAACTAACGTAAGTGCTAAGATGGGCCTTCTGTGATTTTGCTTTGCCCTCCTGTTGCCTCTCCTCCGAGAAATGCACTTCACATGTTTTTTCCCACTCCTTCTGAGTCCCATCCTGATGTTCCAACGTAAACCAATTTTTTTGATGTGAGTAAACAACCTACTACCCTTTGCCAAAGGGAAAGAAAGTGTGGAGGGGTGGCTACCCTCAGTGCTTACATTCTGTTCTGTCATGCGAATGCATCTCCTGGGAGGTGTGAGGGCTTCTTTCTGCACTGGATGGCCCTTTAACTTATTACTCATCTAATAGTCTTCTTACGGTGGGGATGGCCGAACCAGGATTGAAAAAAGTGTTGGGGGGAAGGGGTCCCCGGCGAGAATGGAAGCAAAGAAAGTTACCAAAGGCCTAACTGGTTCACAGCACATTTAGTGCACAACACTTCCTCTTGTCTAGGGAATGTCAGACACCTGTAGCCCTTGACATCGTCTACAGTCAAACTTACCAGCCCTTCATTTACTTTAGGAGCCTGAGTTTATCAGAGAGAAAGGAAGGGGCAGACCTCGTTTCTTTATGCATTTGTCAGGCCCAATTTCTCATTATTCTACTCCTTATCACCCCTATTGTTATCAATTTCTTTCTATGTCGTATGCAGAGAGCAAAAGAGGGAGAACCTCTCTCTCTTTAAGAAATAGCAAGGGATCTCAACTAATTATGCCTGTCATGTGACAGGTAATCTTGTTCTATTTTGAGCTTGGCTGTTGGATGGCTGGGGGTTCTGACATTGCTGATGATTTCTAGGTAATTTACATTCTCTGCAAGTTGGGGAAGTTACTCCCTAAATACTTGAGAAAGTACAGGGTAGAGAGGCCTAGAGCAACAAATCTGGTTTAACCCTAGCCTCATCTAACCATCTGTGTGACCCAAGGGAAGCCCTATATGCCTGAGACTCAACTGACCCCTCTGTAAAATGGAGATAGAAACCTCCATAAAAGGTGGTGAGGATTTTACACCATGTCCATTAAGCACCTAGCATAGTTCCTATCTCATGGTAGATCACAAGATTATTATTATTCTCTGCAACTCTTAAATGTCAGCAAAAGTCTTTGAGACTCCTATAGGACCAGCACCATATGCCATTACATTTTAGAAATAAAAGAGTTTTGTCAGTAAATATATCAATGGCTCATAGATGAGCACTTCAAATAATCCATCACACAGCCACATCACTCCCTATCATGCTGTCAAAGAGCTCTTATCAAGCAAGAGGATAAGTCATACAAGAGACACCAGATACACTGAACCATCTTACACGACTACCCTGTTTTATTTTTACCACTGAACTATTTGTCAGACTGAACGTTTTGTTTTGTTTTGTTTTCTCTTATTACTTACAGCTGGTCCAGGAGAAGGAAGAAAGGAACCCTCCTCCTTTAAAAGCTGAAACTTTAACTTGCACCTAATTTTTAACAGAAAGCAAGAAAACATCAGTTATCTTCTCAGACTCCATTTCGGTGCACCCCAACTGTCTGAATGACCCCTTGCTACCATCATCCAGAGATCATGGACCTAGAGTTAGGAGAGAAGAAATCTCCCTAAAAGCAGACGTGCCTGGATACAAAAGAAGGATATATTATAAGTTTTTTTATATATATTTCCGAGTAAATAATCCCCCAGAAATTGGGAGGAAAAAAGTTAACCTACATTCTTTTACTTTACAACATGGTTCCAGATAAGGTTTTTTGTTTTATTTTTTATAAATAAAATGTTCTCAACTGCATTTCAGTAACAGCATTCATTTGTATGGTTTAAAATATTGATGTTTAGGATAAAACTGATATTTCAATTAATTTCCAGCTGTTAGTTGGTTTCGTGAAGGTTTCTTCTAGTTCTAAAATCCTTTAAGGCCTTAGAAATGACTCTTGATACAATTTCTTTGTATTGCACAGCATATTAAATCTTCAGGGAGGCCCTTCTCCCTGTCCTGAGAGAAGCTCATTGGGAAGGAGGTGCTGTGTCGTCCAAAGAGGATCACCTACTGGTAATGATCAGAATAGTAACACCCATGAAAAGAGCACCTAAATGCACCAGGCTAAGCATGTTACATCTAGTTGTATATTTACTCCTTCAAACACCCTGTAAAACAGGTTTTCATTTCCACAGGTTACAAGAGAGGCTTCAAGAGATTCATTAAGCTGCTGCAGGTCACAATTTGGTAAAATCTGGAACTAGGAAAATCTGTATCTCCCTGGCTCCAAACTTGTGTTCTTTTCTTTCTGTCAGACCACCTAGAATAAAAAGTAAAATGTGTAACTATTATGCCGCTTGACGGCTTTAGAGCCTAAGAAGCTGCAAAAGGCAAGGTCTACCCGTAGTGAATCAGGGGCAAAGCCTGGGGGTTGGACACTAGCGGCCCCAAGCATTCAAGAGCCATGTTTTGATTGACCTTCACAATGTTCGACTTCAGTTCAAATTAAAAATTGCCAACATTTAAAACTATGCAGAATTCACATAAAAATCAGGATTGGGGAACTTCTACTGACAAACCAGAATATCTGGCAAAACTCTCCACATTCCCACATGGTAACTTTGGGGGCAGCTGAGCAGCAGATGCCTTTTCCGACAGACCACTCCCTCCCCTAGACTGCAGCCGACTTAGCTTGTGTGCCTGAGCCCTAGGGCTTTTGAGCTTGTGACCCTACCCCCCCAACCCCGCCTCCTTTTCTCCATGGCACTCAATCTAGAGAAACTAGAAGGGTAAAATGTTCTCAAACTTCATAAACATACAGTGTGTCAAAAGCTGTAAGAAAGGAGGTAACTTGTACCTTTTCCTCAATGGTTTCCTCTTGGGGATGACCCAGAGATTGTGAAGGTTTTGAGAACAGCCTAGAGCTTTCAATTAAAATGGTTTTGTCTTTGGTTGCTACCGAAATAAACCTGTAAGCAGACAGCTGTTTTATGCCAGCTAAAATTCTAGTCTTGGGTGGGATGGCAGAGGTTTATGACTTCAGATGAGAAACAGGCGGGAACAGATTATATTCCTATGCCAAGTTTCTCCCTTTATTGCCATGGAAGCAAGAAGACAAATGCAGAAAGGGGAAAGCTTTGCTAGACCCGTGTTTCACTGAAACTTTCCGCTAGGCATCAGCAGCTGCTCAAGATTTTGCAAACACTTTTACAGGAAAATCATGGCTATAGAAAACCTCTAAAATTAAAACAGAGCTGGAAAAGAATGAAGACCATGCATTTGTCTTTAAACTCAGAAGTGGAACCCCTGGGATTTCGTATTCTATAACAAGACTGGAAACATTATTAACGTTAATAAATAAACATCTGGATTGACTTGCAGTCTAAATTTAAGTGTCCAAAATATTTTGGCTCTCTTATAACTATACTGCATTTTCCTAAATTTTCCAATGTTTCTTCTGTCCTCAGCTTACACTTGATTTTCTTCTGACTCTTTTAACTCAGGTCTTGTTTTCCATGAAAATAGACCTTGTTATATAAATGTTTAAACACCAAATGTCCACAAAAAGATACAGAATTGGTTTTGATTTCATCCCTGTATTTGCACAATGTGGGTCTTTAACACACTCATGTCCTTTTAATTGGAACCATGGAATCACACCATTTGCTTCTCTTTCATTGATCTAACACTTTGTGCTACATCTAATTCCAAGAGAGCCAAATTTTACCAACAAAATTTTCATTGAGCTAAAATTAAAACTCAAGGTCATTATGAAGCTATCTGTTAGTTCCATTCTTTAATGTAAAATTTAGCCAGTTGTTAGCTCAGTTTTGGACAGTATAAGGGGGAAAACATGTAAAATATGGTGGCATAAACCAGATTAAGGCATACGCATAGCCAAGTTTCACCTGGATCCTCCAAAAGCAAGAGTCCATGTGAAAGTGAAGGTCAGCAAAACACATCTCCACCAAGAAAAGTGCAATAAAACCAATGCAAAATTAAAATAAGCCAGCTACAGAGAATCCTCCCTCATAAACACAGTGCTTAGACTTGATCAGTTCCTCACCACCTTCGTTTGAGAGTGTTGGTCTCAGGTCCCTGGGCTGCTGTTGCTGCCTTGAGCCTTTTTCTAGCTGTAAGCCAAGGGGTTGCTATGCAGAGTCCCAATGCATGGAACCAGAGTTAATCATTCACAGGCCCTTTTGCCTGAAATAAGATGCTTTTCATTTCCCTTGGCTTATGTGAATAATGAAAAAAGAAAACAAACAAAGGAGATAACTGCACTATGTTAAAAGATAATCCCTTAGCATAACTATTGTCTAGAAGGCTGAGCACCACGGGCAGGCAAAAATCCAGTCTGCATTCAGTGACTACGGTGACATTTATTTATAAGAGATTATGCCATGACAGAGCTTCAAGTCATTTAGAAATGCTCCTATTCCCCAAGGCCTCCGCTATATTTATATGCAGGATCCCATATTATTTTTCCTGCTGTTATGGCAACAAAGATTTCAATGTTTACAGAGCTATCAAGTTCTGACAGGCCAAGCTGGGGACTTTGCATCACTGGCTCGAATGAAAATGGAGCAAGGGACCCGGGGAGCCAGCACAAGCTCGTCTGTCTGAACACCGAATACCTGAGCAGAAGGGAGGTACAAAGCAGGCAAACTGTGCTAATCAGCCCGCAGGGCCACTCTCCCCAAGGGAGTTTGCCTTCAGGATCCTGTGGTTTCGGGGATACATTACGAAGTACGCTGAACCTAGTAAGTCACGAAACCCGAAAGAAAAGCAAACCCCCAAATTCCTACTACAATTTTGTACTCTGCATGGATATTTAAAGCTCTTTTAAATATGGGATGATAGGGTCCACTATTAGACCTCTGGGGTAGTGGAAGAGGAAATGAAAATGCAGTGGGTGAAGAAAGGGCAGATCAAGTACTTTCTCTGTGCCCACTTTTTGTTTTTAACTACACAGTGGAGAGCATCCCTGCTTACCTTCACACCGAATTTAATCACTGCCCATGGCTTAGGAGTTTCTAGAATACTCCAGTGCTGGGGCTAATTACCGTATGGAGCCGGCTATAAAAATGTCCTAGAAATACTTGTAGCTATCTCACAGACAAGGTTATCTTGAGAACTTGCCACCTGCCCCATGGAAATAACTGTGTGTAAATGGGAACTCATGGTCTGAGGTTCTCTGCCTCAGAGGTTGCTCTTTGGAGTGGACCCAAACTCCTCCATACTCTGTGACTGAGACACTGGACTAGAAATCCTGAAAACACAAGTCCTTCCAAACATGCTCTTTGGATATCTTGGTTCTAGTGGAAGCAGGAAATAAAAGTCACAAGCGTAGCCTCGGATGCAATCAGCCACCACTTTCCAGTCCTAGATGTGGACCAGGAAAACAATATCAAGTCACAGTGAAACGGAGCAAGAAGTTCTAGGCCAGGTTCCTTTCTTTTTTTCTTTTCTTTGTGTATGTGTGTTCATAAGGGTATTGGTGTTTATTTGCTTACAAAAGCGTAGGATGGACTTCACAAACGTGTCGAAATTTTTTTTTTTAATTTGACGTTTTGTTCTGTTTAAAATTGTAAATAGCAGGAAATATGCATAGTCCCTAATGCCTAAGATGAACATGCCAACACGTAATAAACTGAGACTTATCATATAATATTGGACAGGTGAAAAAAACTGTTTACATGATACGGATTTCAACTTAAATAAAATAAATGTTAAAGTATGGAGGAAAAGGTATTAATAATAATTGCGCTAAATGTCTCTATATGTCTTTCTTGATAAACTAGAGCTAGAAATGAGTGATATATGGTCTTTCCCTTTGGAAGGGCTGCTTCCCAAGGCCCTTGTAAAGACTAGATGGAAAGCCTGCGAGAGGAGAGCAGGGCTTTGAGCTCTAATAGACATCAGGCCATCCAGTGGTGGCAACTGTGACCGCTATTTGCAATTCCTGTTGCCATCAGCGACTTGGCTTTTCCTTCCTCATGAACTAACTTTCCTCATAGTTTGCTCCCTTGGGATCCTGGCCCCCAGACAAGATTATCTGTGGCTGGGCTTCCCAGCAGTCAGAGATTAAAGGATACTGTTTGAAGCTGTGCTTCAGCGTGTCTTTCTATTCCTTCTGGTCAACCCACTTCAGTTTACCCCACAGCAGCAGGAAAGGCAGCTGACGTTACCATCTTCATGATCACAATAGTCTTCGTCATCATCAAGAGAAGAATTTATTACAAACACAGTTAGTGGCCCAGGTCTCATTCCTAAGTACTCTTTCAAGATAATTATTTAACCGTGAGTCTTACCATGAGTTCTACAAATGTACTATTCCTTCGTTGAACAAATATTTCCTAGCCCCTAATTTATGTGTGGCTCTGTACAATACCCTAGAAGTGCAGTGATATGCAAGATAAACAAGGTCTTTGCTTGGACTGAGCTTAAATTTTAATGGGGAAACAGTAAATAAACACAAGTAAATCAACCAGCAATACAACTGTTAGCATCAACTATGATAAAAAGGAAATTAAGAGGCTATTACAGTAGAAATCATGGAATATCTTCAGATATTGGGTGCTTAAGAACCTCTTCCCTGACTGACATTTAAGAAGGGACATGTTGGATAAGAAAACAGTTCTGAAACTAAACACACTGGAAGCATTCCGCTGATGGTAAACCTAATGATGTTTGGGGCTCTCAGTGACTACTTAAAAAGTCAAATAAAATATTTCTGGTACATTTTAAATCTCTCAGTCTTCTGGAAGACCCAATAGGATGACTTGGGGGAAACCTTATGTCTTAGTCTTAGCTTGATACTACATTGTTAACTAATTCCATCTGTTGACTTCTTGTGGATATTTTGGCTGCCACAACAAAACCAAGATCTTCCTTTAACGAAGGAAGATATAGAAAAGGGTTTTAACGTGGCAGATTAATGAGGGATTTTCCATAGTATCTGTCCTAAATTTATTTGCAAAATAAACTATGTACGGTTCATATATACAATTTACTAGTGCGAACATCTTGCACTTTCATCAGATTTTTAAAGGGCTCTGTGACCCAAAAAAGGACATGGCCACTCAGACAGAATGGATCTAAAGTAGTCCACTGATCTGGAATCTTTCAAAGAGTTGAGTTGTTCTATCCAGGCCTTCAGCTGATTGGATGAGGCCCACCTGTATTATGGAAATCAATCTGCTTTACTCAAAATCCACCAATTTAAATTTTAATCTCATCCAAAAACAACCTCACAGAAAAATTCAGAATAATGTTTGACTAAATATCTGGAACCATGGCCTAGAAAACTGACACATAAAATTAACCATTACAAAGTATATACTGCATCCTGAAAGGCAGAGGCCCATACTCACAAGGTATCATTTCAAAGCTGATGCCTTAGCTATACCTATAAGAGACGATACCAAAGTTTTATCAGGCTGCAGCTTCTGGGTGATGGATGATATAGTATGCGGTAGGATGGGGTACCATGGTCATTTATCTTTTGCTACACCTCCTTTGCTGTAAGGTGGGTCCCTTGGTTCAAAGAAATGTCATGCCAGATCTCATGTCGATAAATCAGATACTCTGTGAGCCCTTGGATAGCAGAAAAGCTGAGGAACTGCAGGCAGGAAAGAATATCCATACCTGGAAATACATGTAAATCCTAGTCATGACAAATCACTGCCCTCTCCATGACACAGAGTGTCCAATGTAAATAACTTGCCACTAAGAGGCTTGTTGGTTTCCTTGAGGGATAGATAGCATTACATTTGGGGCTCAGCATCATATTATATTAGGAGTCTCTCCTGCTGACAAGTTGTACATTCAGCAGCAGTAGCTAGAAGAACATATGCTTTTTGTCTCTGCCACCATGTCTACCCAGTTCATGGGCACATTTTGGTAGCCAAAGACAAGACACCGGGGTAGCCAAAGACAAAGGATGGCTGGCTTCTCCTGGATGAATCATCCTATCCACCTGCTGCTTTACCACGGGATGGTCTCTGGTGGGCATTAACATGCAATGGGAAGATTGCTTTGTGTCCACTCCCATTAAATCCACCCAACTGCCTCTCACCCAACCTCCTTGTCCCCAGTCTTCCAATCTTGCCCTGACTAAACAGGCAAACCAATCTCCACTACCTGGGAGTTTGTATATATCCTTACATTGGGCTACTCTTCTCTCCACACAAAATGGATAACAAGCTACCCTGCCTGGAGTCCTGCCCACGGGAAGAATTTCTTTCCGCCACTGTCCTTGCGGGTCATCCGAGAATAGGCTCAACTGAACCAACAGACTGAGCTGACGTATCTGTGAAGCAAGCTCAGTATTTTTTCCTCTTCTAGCAGTTAATTACGGAGCTGAAGGTGTAAACTAAGGGAGAAGCATCGGTGCCATGGGGGTAGGTGACATGGGGATTTGAGCCACCTATTTGTCAGAATTACACGTGTCTTCACGACCTGCTGGCACCTGATTCTGGATATACCACTTTCATTGTACAATAGATTGTTGCTGGGCCCACCTAAACTTACGACCTAGTGGGTCTGAAAGCAGCCAACTCAGGATGGGCAGCTCTGGTCAGGTAGTCATTTGATGTCCTGTGTTTAGATGGCCAGTAGCTACCAGATCCAGTAGCAGATCAGCAGCTGCTTTGTGAATGGTGTATAGTACTCAGCTGTAGATGGCTTCTCCAGAAACCTGGGTTCTACCCTGTGATTTTTCTATTAGAACTTGCCAGAGACTCCATATAGTGTCTGTATTAGTGTCGTGTAGTATAGATAATGTATATTTATATTCAAATATGTATATTCAAATGCTAATCTCATCTGGAAACACCCTTACAGAGATACCCAGAAATAATGTTTAATCTGGCACCCCATGGCCAGTCAAGTTGACATATAAAATTAGCCATCACAAGTCTACCCCTTGTCAACTTGGCAGTCATACACATCTCCTTAAACCATACTTAATCTCCAAATAAAGACAATAAGAAAATCACATTTCTGCCCAACATGATACAACTATCCGGCCTACAGCCAAAAACATACTAATCTCTTCCCCAGAAGAAGATGTAAAGTCCTTCAGTGATGCTTACTCTTTCCTTAATATCCTATAACTTAAATGCTATGATGTAAAATTAACAATACTTAAATACTGTGATATAAAATCAACACATCTTGTATTACATAACAAAGGAGTAAGAGAGAAAAGAAAACAAAGGTTGTAGCTGGTATTTATAACTACCTTCTTCCACTATCCATTCTGTAAGCACCTCAGCTGATCATAGTTCTTTACCTGGTGGGGTGACCCAAACCTTCATTCCTGAAAGATCTGGGCTATTGGTAGTCCTGCCTGGGTCAGGTCGTTGTATTTTTCCATTGACCTTAATCACTAGGCACGGTAATACTAAGAGATGTCCTAAGGGATCTCCTGTGTCCCAGACACACTCTTCCTTACCTTCACTGTGGAGTAGTAGTCCAATTTCCCCTTGGTAATCAGGATCAATCACCCCAGCCAGCACAGTAACTCCCTTCTTTGTCTGTTGATTCAGAGGCATCGGGAGCCCACAGTGGCTGGGCAGCAGTCTTAACTTACAGTTCAATGGAACCATTGTTGTGTCTCCTGGTGGAATCATTCCTCCCTCTGGAACTAAGAACTTTAGGCCAGCAGAGCACAAAGTTGCAGAAACAGGAGGCAAAAATTTTGCTAGTGGGTCACTAGATATAATTGTAAGTGGTACCACTCCCATTTCCACTCCTTGATTCCTGGACCTGTGAATCCTGCCTACTGGAGAAACAGCAACATATACTGGACACCGATTCGGAGCTTATACAGCCTTCTGAAGGACCTTGCCCCAAATCTGAAAGGTACTTCCACCTAGCTGATGCTGTAACAGAGTCTTCAAAAGGCCATTTCACCATTCTTTCAAACCAGCTGCTACAGGATGGCAGAGAACATGGTAAGACCAAGGAATTCCACGAACATGGGCTCATTGCTGCACTTCTTTTGCTGTGAAGCGAAGTCCTAGCATGTCCCAAACTGGTGGAGCCTTAAAACCTTTACTGGAATGACAGGCTCCTGAATCTTTGTAGAGTTTCTCTCAATCTCTGGAGTACACGTGTCTTCCCAGGGCATCCAAAGTACTTGCCATTTCCTGCTTATGTATGATTAACTGCCGTCACCAGTATAGAGGACCAAAGTGATATTTTGTGGAATGACCAGAAGATCAGGGTCCCTTCAAGCTACATTGTGACAGAGCAGGAGAGTTAACTTGGGCCTAGGGCAAGCCTATGAATATACCCTGTTGTCCACCCTGGCGAACTGTCTCTGATCCTCATTCATAACAGGTATTGGAAAGAGCACATTTTCCTGTTCAATAGCCGCATACCACAAATGAGAAGCAGTGGTAATCTGTTCTAGGAAAAATACCACATGCAGCATAGCAGCCACATTGGGGATACCACTAGGTTACATTTCTTCTAGTCCACAGTCACCTGCCGTGATTCATCTGATTTATGCAGGAAGTAAAATGATGTGTTAAATGGGGATATAATGGGGTTGCCCATCTATGTTGGTTTTATTAAGTCTTCGAGGATGGTGCTAATCGCTGCCAATTCACACAGGAGTTGGGTGACAGAATTATTTTTGATTTACCATCTTGGCCTGGGTGACCTCCACTTGGTCTTTGCTACTACAATAGCTCTTACTCCACAGATTAGGGAACCAACGTGAGTCTTCTGCCAGATGCTAAGTATGTCCACCCTGATTATTCAGTCAGGAAATTGGAAAATGATTACCAGATGAGCCCAGAGGCCCACTGGACCCAATTTGAGTTGGTTCCATTGGCCACCTGACCTCTATTCTCCCTCACTCTAACAGAGAAGGCATGATAGTGTTCAGGTTTCCCAAGAACAGTGTCTTATCAAATCCTCTATCCATCAGCCGTGTAAAATGTGTGTATTCCCCAGAATCTGAGACAAACATTCATGAGCCAATAACTTATTAAGAAGGTACCCTCAGTTTCCCCTCCTGAGTATATACCCGAAAAAAAACAAAAACACTAATTCAAAAAGATGCATGCACCCCAATGTACACAGCAGCATTATTTACAATTGCCAAGACATGGAAAACACTTAAGTGTCCATCAACATATGAATGGATATAGAAGATGTGGTATATATATGTATATGTGTATATATATGTACATATATGCATATATATGTGTATATATATAATGGAATACTGCTCAGCTTTAAAAAAGAATGAAATTATTCCATTTGCAGCAATGTGAATGGACTTGGAGGACATTATGCTGGGTAAAATAAGTCAGACAAATAAAGACAAATACTGCATGATGTCATATGTGGAATCTAAAAAGTACAACAAATTAGCAAATATAATAGAAAAGAAGCAGACTCATAGATATAGAGAACAAACTGGTGGTTGCCAGTGGCAGGGCAGGGGGTGGGTGCAGTATAGGGGTGAGGAGTGAAGGGTACAAACTATTGGGTGTAACATAGGCTCAAGGATGTACTGTACACCATGGGGAATATAGCCAATATTTTGTAATAGTTGTAAATGGAAAATAACCTTTAAAAATTTTAAAGTGCCCTCAGGAAGAACTGCAAAGGGACTGGCAGAAGCAGAATGAAGAAAGGGAAGGAGTGGAGGAAATGTGTAATTGCAGGCAAAAATCCCAGCCTTGGACTAGTCTAACAGGGGAGCTTTCAAGTGGAAAATTACGAGTGAGGTATCCAGATGGGAGGAAAGGGGGCTGGCCTGTCATATTCCTACATCAGTCAGTCACTGGTTAAATGCCACTGGGGGCAGGAGGAAGAGAGTCAGTGTAAACTTCTGGACACCTCTGCTCTCTTGAAGTGGAGGCTTTGTGGCAGTCTTCTAAAGAGAGCTGCAGGTATGGCTTCTTAGCAGCCAATGCACATGCAGGCCAGGGAGGGTGGAACACAAACGAAAATACAAGAGACCCAGCAGGTTCCGGTGAAGCATGAACTATATCCACTACAGTAGTTAAATGAGCAGACAGTGGCCAAAGGGCAAGAAAAGGAGAAAAGGATGAAAAGGACAAAAACCTGGTGAAGAGGAAAAGTTAAAACAGGGAACGCTACGTCAGTGTAAACGGGTGACCTAAGACAAAAGGAGAGTTAGATAGGACCCCAATAGTCCAGAACATTCACATCTCCCTTCCGCTTTCCCCAGCTGCCACAGACATGCCTGTGCCCCTCTCCCCTCCCCCGCACACACACCCGCTTAGAAGAATTAGCAATCAAACAAGCACTGGCACTATATCATCCCATTGAACTTGTTTCATTGGTTTACTTGCATCTAAAGAGGAAACACTTCCTCAGTAGCATAGCAGAAACACTGAGTGGCCTTGTGCAAGTTGTTTAACCTCTTCAAGCCTTGATTACATATTTTTAAATGTGGATAATAATACCCACAATACAAAGATTTTTTTTTTTTTTTTTTTTTTCTTGCGTTATGCGGGCCTCTCACTGTCGTGGCCCCTCCCATCTGCGGAGCACAGGCTCCGGACGCGCAGGCCCAGCGGCCATGGCTCACGGGCCCAGCCGCTCCGCGGCACGCGGGATCCCCCCGAAACGGGGCACGAACCCGCGTCTCCCGCATCGGCAGGCGGACCCTCAAGCACTGCGCCACCAGGGAAGCCCCAAAGATTTTTGTAGATTAAGTTTTTAAATCTACCAAGAAATGGCCAGCACAATGCCAGGCATACGATAAGTACTAAATAAACAGTAGCTTCCTTCTTCCTTCAGATACGTTCCCAAACTAGACTCTGCACTTTTTTTCTAAAATTCTTGAGGACAACTGGATTCTTGGTGTTACAGTTCTAGCCTATCAAAAAACAAACAAAAAAACACAAAGCCTGAGGAGCGCAATCTGGTATAACACTGGTAGATCTCGCAAAAAGAAAGAACTCGTGGTTTTTCTTTAGTTCAGTTTCTATAATGAGAAAAGGCATACTTTTATGGAGTATTTGAACAAATAGAAGTGACTTACATTTTAAATAGGTAAAGCTGATTTCTTGTATGATTGTGTATCGTAACTTCTGATATTTTAGACTGTTACCACTGTTTTCCATTTGGACGTCAGGATGCTAAGTTTCAGCACATAAATGTCTAGGAAAGAGGTCTTGTAAAGTGTGGAGATGTGAGGCTGCTCTGACAATCTTCTCTAGGAATCTGTATTTCTATCTTAGTTAAGTATCTAAGTACCCGTTAGCAGTGAAGCAATGGTCCCATCTATAAAATCAGTCCTGAGAGAAAAAAAAAGAGAAAGCATGTGACAAGGAGATGAAAAGTAAAAATGTAAAAGACATAGAGGGGGGAAGGAACAGAGGAAATTGTGTGAATGAATAAGAAATAATTATGAAGAATAATTATTGGCAAAGTAGTTAATAATGTAAGATATACAATTCAACTTACTACTTGTAATTTCTAATCTCAAAATCAGTCTGCCAGGGTGGATGAATGGATGGGTGGTAGATGGACGGAGAGATAGGCATGGATATTAAAGATATAACCATTGATGAATAGCTGTTGAAATGAATTATTAAGGGGGAACATATTCCAAATTTCTAAACGGTTATGCACTACAGTTCCCAGATGGAGGCTTTATTTTTCCATGTGTCTTTGTCATTTTCCTTCTCTGTATGACCACCTGGCACCCTTTTGTTCCCCAGCCTGGCCCCATAAGAATGCAAGTTGCTTAGCAACTGATCCATCCACTCGAGTGTCTCAAGGAACTAACCCCTGCTCCTAGGATGGTGCATGATCCAAGTTATTATAGTAAGCTCTAGTGTTTACACCTAAGCCCGAAGAGATAATCCTTGTTCACAGTATTTCCATTGCAGTCTATGAAAACCCATGTACAAGCCAAAAAAGGTAAGTGAGAGCTACATAACCTGTTTTTTCTTTCAAGAACTATTAATTTGATAGTATATGAATAGGTGCTGGTGCAAGTTGGTTGCATGCTGAAGTATTCCATGGTCAAACATAACCAGGAAAATGTCTGAACATTTGTAGGCAACCAACATGACAATGATTAGGTGTTTCCAATAGAGTCACTAACAGAAACCATTTAATCCATAAAATGTAATTGAAATGCTGTATTTTTGTTTGGAATCTTCAGCCTTTCCAACCTAAATCTTACAAACACAAATATATATACATACGTACACTTCTAGCTGAAGTTGCTGTTTTTCATACTTTTAGAAAATGCAGTAAAGCACACGGAGGAAAGTGGTATGTTAGCATTTGTTTCAAAGGTTTGAGGGCTCATGAGCTAGAGACAGAGGTGTTCTCTTCAAGAGCTACAGGCACGGAAAACGGAAAGCATCCATTTGTTTATATGGACATATTTATTAGCCAAAAGTACATAAATCTGCACAGCAAGACAAAAGAGGATGACTTAGAATGCTTCTGTCCCATTACAAAACAAATTATGTTTTACTATCCTGGAAGGAAAGCTCCCACACATAACACAAGGGCCAGTCTCACCCCATTATACACATTACAATTAAAACATCATCTATAAACTTATTCTTTCCCTTAAGACGTATGCAGGAACTCCTTATAAGATAATTATTCTCTTTCACCAAAATTTAAGCATTAAGACTCTCATATATCGAGCTTTCTTACAGCAAAGTACATATATCCTTATTATTTATTGTTGTTTTTTTTCAAGCACAAGGGATTGAGTGAATAAAGCTCTACAAAAGCTTGTCTAAAACTAATGGATGCACAGAAGTATGGGGTCACTTGGAGGCAGTCTCCAGAAGTGAAGCGATGAAGTTCTATTTTGGGAGGAGTAATTGTTTTATTTTTTATTTTATTTTTAACTAGTATGCAACAGTGAAGTTTCCCTTATATTCCACGTGAGTAATATGATCCCTGTTCACCCAGAATCTAACAGAATCAAGACATTTTCGAGAAACCAAAAAGATTAGCATTTCCATGTACTATTACTAGAAGTATAATTCAATGTAAACTTTTTGAAGGAAATTTGTCAATATACATCAATTTTTTCAATATGCACATATTTTAATCTAGTAATTCTCTTTCTAGGAGCTGACACCTAGCAAAATTGGATACTAATAAAAAGCTGCAAAGATGTCCACACAAAGTAGTTTACAATAACAAAAGGGAACAAATTATAAGTTTAATAGGAGATTTGTTCAGGCATCCATTCAACAGTTTTTTTTTGCACATACACCATACTTCTGGGGATATAGCACTAAGTTTAAAAGTTATTTGCTTCCATGGAGCTTACATACAATGAGGGAAACACAATTAAAATAATATACAACTTATGAAAAAGACAGGAGCTGTTGATGCAATTGCTGAGGGGTATAAGAGAGGATTAGAGGGTGAATTCGAAGACCGTGGCCTGAGTAAATGAGTGAACAGCACTGGTGAATCTTAAAGACAGAAAATATCACTTCATCCCACCCGATGCTGTGTCCCCAGGAGACAGGGGTAATGAAAACCTCAGACAAGTTTGAGGCGGATCTAAAGAAAGAGGAAATGTGTGCCTAACTTCAGGGAAGCTGGCGGAAACAAGCTCCATAAGGAGGGTGATGAACAAAAGTGAAAAAGAGCACAATAGAGGTCAGCGGGTGCCCACGGAGGACAGAGGAAGGCTGTGGACGGAAGTCTGCTCCACACTAGTGTCCTTGCACAGCTGTAAGCCCACCCCTGCCCCTATATTCAACACAGGAATAAAGACAGAAAGGACACCTGGACCATGCTTGCCCCTGGAATACCTGAATATCATTGAACTGACAGTTTACCAGAAATAAACCAGATCTACCATTCAGAATAAAAGCCCCAAAGAGACTGGATTAAGTTACAGAAAATTAATATTACTCCTTTTCTCTCCTTCCTTTCTTCCTTCCTTCTTTTCTTTTTTTTTTTTTTTTTTTTTTTTTTTTT
>NW_006798658.1:819110-847625 GCF_000442215.2 Lipotes vexillifer | reverse complement strand
GGAGCACAGGCTCCGGACGCGCAGGCTCAGTGGCCATGGCTCACGGGCCCAGCCGCTCCGCGGCATGTGGGATCTTCCCGAAACGGGGCACGAACCCGCGTCTCCTGCATCGGCAGGCGGACTCTCAAGCACTGCGCCACCAGGGAAGCCCCCCTTCTTTTCTTTTTATTTATTTTTTTCTTTTTGCATGGCTGAGTTGGAGGCTGATAAGTCACTACCAAAAATATAAAATCCAAATATCCTCTAGGTGCTCTAGCTTGTGGGTCCCAGGAGGGACCAGTTTAATAATTATCGCCTAAGACAAGAGTAAACAAATGTTGGCAAGGATGTGGAGAAAAGAGAACACGTGCACTGTTGGTGGGAATGTAAATTGATACAGCCACTATGGAGAACAGTATGAAGGTTCCTCAAGAAATTAAAACTTGAACTACCATATGATCCAGTAATCCCACTTCTGAGTATTTAACCAAAGGAAACAAGACCATTATCTCAAAGAAATATCTACACTTCCATGTTTATAACAGCATTATTCACAATAGCCAAGGTATGGAAGCAAGCTAAATGTCCACCAACAGATGAATCGATCAAGAAAATATGATATATATATATCACATTATTCAGTCTTTAAAAAGAAAATTCTGTCATTTTCAACAAAATGGTTGAAACTGGAGAACATTATGTTAAGTGAAATAAGACAGACAGATAAAGACAAATGCTTCATGGTATCATTTCTATGTGGAATCTTTAAAAAAACTCATAGAAACAGAGAGTAGGAAAGTGGCCGCCAGGGACTGGGGTGTGGGGGAAATAGGGATATATTGGTAACCTGGTATAAACTTCCAGTTTTAAGGTAAGGTCTGAGGATCTAATGTATAATATAGTGACTACAGTTGATAACACTGTATTGTATAACTACAATTTGTTAAGACTGTAGAAATTAAATGTTCTCACCAGCAAAAACAAGGAGGAGGTAAATATGTGAGATGACGGATGTGCTAATTAACTCAATATGGGGGAATCCCTTCAAAATGTGTACATATATCATCACATTATACATTTTATATACCTTACAATTTTATTTGTCAAGTATACCTTAATAAAGCTGGAAGTGGGGAGAGAAAGACAGAAAGAAAGAGATAGGGAGAAAGAAAAGAAAGAAAGAAAGAAAGAAAGAAGAAAGAAAGAAAGAAGAAAGAAAGAAAGAAAGAAAGAAAAAGAAAGAAAGAAAGAAAGAAAGAAAAAGAAAGAAAGAAAGAAACAGAGAGAGAGAGAGAAAGAGAGAAAGGAAGGAAGAAAGAAAGAGGGAGAGAGGGAAAAAGGAAAGAAGGAAAGAATCCCCTAACTCTCTAACTCTTCGGGATCCATAGTTGTACTTTCAAGTGGTAAAATTTAAGCCCATGCCCATCTGAGTCTTTGGGAATTCCCAAGGAGGTGGCACCATGACACCAAAGTCTATGCAGCCCTCTGCCCTGGCTGCTGCCCTCACCACACTGCACCACTGATCCCTTGCCCTTGACCCATCCAATCCAGTCTCAGTAGGGTGGTGTCAGGGCTCAGTTGTCCATGTGCTTCTGATAAGGCAATGTTGGAATAGGAGGGAACTTTCATGACTCAATACCTGAAAAAAAAAAATAGACTGATTCATACTAGGAAAGTGTCAACATCCTCAACACAAACTATAAGGTGCTTCTGCTTCTAGAGGATTTTCCCTACTTCTTCAGTATATAGAATGTCTATGGTGAGAGGGATAAATTTTAGGCTGTAATAGGTTAACAGAAATTCTCCCAAAAGACACCCCAGTGTTTTGGCTCCAGCTCTATCCTCACCTAGTATGAGGCAAGACCTTGCCCCAAGGTCAGATGTGTCTCCACTTATACATTAGAAAAGTGGGATTTTGATTTTTCAGTAAGTCACTAGTAGAGTTAGTGACCATGAACAAATCCCTCAGAACCCCTGTTTCTGCAGAGCCAGAAACATCTGCAAAGATGAATACCAGAATGACCCACATCTGTCTTAGCAGCCAGGCTTCCTGGTACTTCACAACAGATCCTCAGAAGTTTTTGGAAAGGAAAGGAAAATGGAGCCTGATGGAACACCATCTTGAAAACAGCCTTTGAGCAGTAAAAGCCCTGGAAGTTATGCCAATAACAGGCCTAAAGACTAAACACAATTAATTACAGTTTTGAAAGTCACAGACCCCAGTTCCCTCACCCAACTGTCAAAGTCTTGGCTTTCCTAACCTTCTGAAAGAAAATGTGAAAAGTTCTCAAAATCTTAGTTTTTATTTCTGAGTTGATTACTCTAAAATCTCATCATCAAAAATAGAAAAGTATGAATGCTAGAATAGTATAGGTGAGTTGCACATCTTCCAATAACTCTGATTGCATTTTCACTCACCACGTATTTACAATTTGTAATTTTGTGCCAGACGATGCCTTTAGAAGGAAACAGATGATTATATAATCACTAAACCCTTTTTCCAACCTAGTATGAGATGTTCAACCACTTTAAGTTTATTTGGGGTGGGGTGGGGATATTTTTTTGGATTGATATTTGCTCTGTGCATAGCGTAACGTTCTTTAAGCAGAACTTTCCACATGTTTGTTTCTGAGGTCCTGAAAAAGTAGAAAATAAGATTTGAAAAAGGTATCATAGGATACAGCTATCAGGAATCCAAAAATCACTTTGTACATATGTAGCACAACTTTTATAAGTATTCAGTCATATAGTCTGGTCGATGTTATAAGATCTTGTAAACAGTACAACCATTTGAAAGTTATGTGCTGTTGTGTGGTCTTCATCACAGCTGTAATAAGTTGCATGTAGGTATTTTTTGTTTGTTTGTTGATTTGTTCTTTTCTATCTCAGCTCTAACTTTTCATTTAAAGCCAAATAAGGACATCGAATTAAAACATTAACTTAAGAGACAGATCAGGCAGGAAATTCCAAAGTTAAGTTTCCCATTGTAATTTTAACTTTCCCATGATACACATTTTCCTCACTAGTTCGCATCTTGCATGTGCCGCTTTGTATAAAGAGCCAGATTCTGACCTCAGTCACACTCGCTTTATTTTTACTGAAAATGTAAGAGGGAGCAATGAAGAATCAAAGGAGGGCCAGAGGTCAGTAGACTGGAAAGCAAATGCTGAAGGAGAAGGTTATGGGAAGCAGGCAAATATGGGAGGCTGGAAAAGGAAATACAAGGTGCAGATGGAGTTGTGTTAGTGGACGCACAACTGCATGTCAAGATTTCTTAATATGCATGTCTTCACATACTTCTTTTCAAATATCTGTTAAACAACAATTAAAACCACATTAATTTTTTATTTTTTTTTATGTATATAGAACTTGAGCGTTTGGTTCTCTTTGATTTCACCTCTTGCTTTATAAATCTTCCAACCGGTCATTAACTGCTTGTAAAGCCCTGGCACCTCATATATTGTCACTTAATTATGTTATGCTACAGTGGGCTTCCTAGGAGGCAAAAATTCTACACAAAAACACTTATAAAGAAAGCCAGGGCAGACAGCCTGACTAAGCCAGTAAGAATAAAAAATTGTTGCTGACAAGGGAATAGAATTGACAACTAAAGCTTTCTGAACCAAAGGGGAAAATGAATAGCCAAGACATTTGAATTGTTGAAGGAAAGGATGTTTCAGATCTAGGCTAGGGGGAGGAACAGATCATAAAACTGGAAATAGAAGATTAACCACTAAGCCTGCTCAGAATGAATCATAAAGAGAGAAAAGGGATTATTAGCCCAAAGGATCTAGGCAGGAAGGGCCCAAGGCAAAGTCTCCTGGTGCATCCTGCCTTCAAATCTAAGATGTTGAAAACTGTACCCTGTTGGAAGAAGGGCTTCATTGCTGTGAGGCTGCCCAAGACATGAGGGAATAAGAAGGACTGGAGAAAAGACAGATTCAAATCACAGGGCACTATTAAATTGAAAAAACTATGATCATTCCCATGATAATACTCAATGCTGGTGAAGATGTGGTAAAACTAGCACCCACATATTACTGGGGGCAGCATCAGTTGGGACAACTCCTTTGAAAATTAATTAAATAGCATGTAGCCAGAACCATAAAACTACTATTAGCTTTAATATAGAATTTCCTTTTTTGGTCATTTATCTTAAAGAAATACCTTAAGATACAGAAATATAGAAAAACCTTTATTCATAGAAATAGTTAAGACAATACTATATATAAAGTTTAAAATGGAAACTAATTAAGTATGCAATAATAAAAGACAACTTAAGTATACTATTGTTGTATATACACTCAATGAAATAAAAAGTGACCATAAAATCATGATTATTGAAGAATAAAGAAGTATGAAGTACTTATGAAGTAAGTATGAAATACTCCTGCCCCCCCCCAAAACTAATTGTTGAACTTTAATCAAGCTTTTAGACAAAATTTCCAATTTACAGGAAATACCAGTTGAGAGGAACAACTTAAACTGTCCATAAGTAGGCAATCCAGAGTTATCAAAAATTGACCCAGTTTCTTCAATAATTCAGTGATCCTGGGGTAAGCAGGGTAAAGGTTAATCTTCTAGATCCCAATGTCCAACAGAACTTTCTGCAACGATGGAAATGTTCTCATATGGCAATCGCTAGGCGTGTGTAACTACTGAGCACTTGAAATGTGGCCAGTGTGACTTACGATCTGAACGTCTTTATGTCAGTTAATGTTAATTAATTTAAATTTTAAAAGCCACTTGTGGTCAGTGGCTACCATTTTGGATGACACAGTTTTAGATTAAAAACATTTAAGAGGGCTTCCCTGGTGGCGCAGTGGTTGAGAGTCCGCCTGCCGATGCAGGGGACACGGGTTCGTGCCCCGGTCCGGGAAGAACCCACATACCGCGGAGCCGCTAGGCCCGTGAGCCATGGCCGCTGAGCCTGCGCGTCCGGAGCCTGTGCTCTGTGATGGGAGAGGCCACAACAGTTAGAGGCCCGTGTACTGCAAAAAAAAGAGAAAGAATGCTCTCCCCTGAGCACATAGGCTTCGTTTTGTAAAAGGGTTTAAATATTTAGTCCTTTAACCCTCACATGGCTGGCAGGGAAGGAGTGCTAATAATTGAGGGAACTGAGATTCAGAGTAAAGGGTGAGACTTAAAATCCCCAGTGGGGCGGGGAGACAGGGCCCTGTCCGCCCTTGCCCAGGAGCAGGCGCGCCAGGAAAAAAAAAAAAAAAAAAAAAAAAAAAAAAAAAAAAAAAAAAAAAAACATTTAAGAGACACACAACCATATGCAATGTGTGGATTTTGTTGACTCCTGAAGGCAACAAACCAATTTAGAATGACCTATCTGAGTCTTTGGGGGAAATCTGAATATGGCCTGAATTAGATGTTAGTTTTGTTCATTTTGATAAAGGTATTGTGGTTACGGTGACGTGGAAAATTATTTTAGAGACCCATGTTGAAATGTTTATGGATGAAATGGCAAAATATCACAATGTCTGGGATTTGCTTTAAGATGCTTCCACCAGAGAGAGGGAAAAGAGAGAGATGAAGCAATTGTGACAAAATGTGGATAATTGTTTAATCTGGGTGAGAGGTGTGCAGGGTTAATTATATTTTCCTCTTCTGTGTGTGTGTGTGTGTGTGTGTGTGTGTGTGTGCGTGCTTGAAATACTTTCAAAATAACAATTTCTAAAACACATAATTACACGGAAAATTCTTATAAATAATATTAAATGAAAAGACTGAATACAAACTCGCCCATTCAGTTGATGTTGCAAGTAATCTATTAAGATATTCAGATTTACAAATGATTTTATTTCTATTTCAGTGAAGAGGTAGAATATAGTCAACATATTAGGAAATGCTTATAGGAATATTTAGAACATGGTTAAGCAAACATCCATTAAGTATGGCAGGAAAAAGTAGTTTGAGAGTCACTGTTACTAACACATACACATACCCATACATGCCCATACACAAAAGAGGCTGGATGGAAATACACCATATAGTTTATTCCACAGTGGTGGTTTTGTTCATGTGATTGAACTGAGTAAAGAACAGACAAATTTTTGTATCATGGTTCTGTTACTTTTAAAATGAGATTAAAGCCACATTTAAAATAAACTTTTTAAAAAGTAAGATCTATGGTTTACTACATGGAATTATTCTTAATAGCCCCAAAACCTTTTTCTGCCAAGACTCAAAACCATGCCTCCACACTTCACTGTCTTTTAAGTGTTTTCAGTGGCATGTAAATAGAATAAAATATAGACATTCACAAACATTTGCAAATGTAATGTGAAGAGAAAATTTTATGTAATGTGAAGAGAAAGGGGCAGTTTATTCTACCTTAGAAGTGGAATAAATTTCTCCCTTCTTCTGACTTCAAAGATAATATTTAGTATTAGTTAATAATTAACTAACAGTCATTTTTAATATTTGCATTTATATAGCATATAATATATTGAACATAGTGAGGTGCTGTTTTAAGCACTTTATTTATTGCTTATAGTAACTCTCACGACAACCCTTTCCGTAATGGGATATTACTGGCCCCATTTTGAAGCCGGTAACACAGAGCTTTAGAGACACAGAGAAATTAAGTAGCAAGTAAGTAGTGGAACCAAGATTTAAACCCAAGAATTCTGCTCCAGAGTCCATCCTTTTAAACACTGTACCACGTGAGCTCAGGAAAGAGCTCTACTGCCTTTTTTCATTTACAAGAAGAATCAAATATCTTTGTCTCTCACTGTAACCCACCCTCCCACTTTGCAGGCCAGGGAGCTAAGGACCTTCTGGCATCTTATGAAAAGAAAAGGTAGTGGAGTCAAAGAGACATTAGCTTGCTACTATCCAACTTACATCTGAATCAAATTCCCTCTCAGCGCTTGTAACTAAACTTCCCCTTCATGGGTGATCATCCTCATATTCTCACCCTCAATGAGCCCAGGCTGTCCTTGACAGCAGGGCAGTTCAGGTGATGCAACAGAGCAGACCAGCTTCTTGAATATGCTGATTGCAGTGGTTTGTTCAGAAATAAAGTACTAATTTCAAACCTGGTGATGCAATAGATATTTCGCATGTGGTGGTTTTGTAAGAACACCTTAATTCAACCTCACTGAGAAGAAAGGTTTTTGGCTGAGTCTGTTTTCTCAATAACTGAAGTTCAGTCCTTGAAGGAGACCCAATTTTTTTAGCTACATCTTTTTTAAAGGATAGTAAGCAGAACACTGCCTTGTTAGACAAAGTATGTGGAATATACTACAATCTTATCTTATTACTGAGGTCATTTTATAACAAAATGTGCAGAATTGCAGCATATTACCAATTCTTGGATTAGAGAGATGCACGGGGTATTTCAGCCCTACCTTACATGGTCTTGGGCAGTTGTGTTTTTGAGTTCCCATACCTGTCTCTTGTCACAGTTTTCTGGTGTCCTCAATGGAGCTTATCAGTCGACATTCTTACTGTTCTTTTTTTCCCTAGCAGTCATCCCTCACCTTCTAACTTCCAGCTTCTAATTTGCTGTGGTTTTGAAAACCATAAAACCATTGATGTCACAAGCATGAATCTGTGAATGTACTAATGTACTAGTGAATTTATGAATGTGTGTATACATATCTCTTTCTACAAAGGATTTGTGACAGCTTTTTTCAATTATGCAATGAAAAATATAATGATTTTTGAGGGAATCTGAACAAAAGGAAAATAAGAATAGGCAAATAATAAAGCCAAGAGTCAGTAATATGCACAGATTGCCTTACAGTTGCTGGCACTAGGTAGCAAGTAGAGCTCTAAGCTTCCTGCAAGCAAAAGCAAGGATGGAAAGGTGATCAATTAGTTACAGGTTTACAACCATCAGAAAGTAAAAACAAGCCAGCTATATTTAAAAAATGCTACCACTCTTTTTGTTTTTCTTTTGCGGTACGCGGGCCTCTCACTGTTGTGGCCTCTCCCGTTGCGGAGCACAGGCTCCGGACGCACAGGCACAGCGGCCATGGCTCACGGGCCGAGCCACTCCCCGGCATGTGGGATCTTCCCGGACCGGGGCACGAACCCGTGTCCCCTGCATTGGCAGGCAGACTCTCAACCACTGCGCCACCAGGGAAGCCCAAAAAAATGCTTCCACTCTTGACATGAAGACCGAAGAGAATTTTTCTCATGGTGTTCATAATAAGGATGATGTAAGATAGAATAGATAACATCTTCAATGGTATTCTGACAGTTGCTAGTATAATACATTTCAAAAAGTGTTTCTTTTAAAAAGCCCTTAATATAAGCCAAAAGCCAATACCCAAGCAAAACACCATGTCAAGTAAGAGTGAAAGCAATTGGACTAAGCAACTATGAGATTCTTAGTAAGGAACATGCACAAATTTTAATATGTGAATTTTATGGTAACTATTTTCCTTGATCAAACATTGCTGGCACCTGCTTCCTAATTGATGGCCATGTTCCAGGTACATAGGTTTATAAACATTTATACATGTTTTATGGGGAAATCTATTTCTTTTAGGTACTATCTAGTTAGAGACCATTAAATACCCCTAGGCATTAGATTTAGTTAATTCTCAATTCCAGCCTTGCTGCTATCTTCATTCTATTTAAAGGGACAAACAAGTCTTATTTGAACCCTCTTTATCGTCGTCGGCTTCCAAACATTCAATAAAAAGATAAGATTGCCAGATTTTTAAAGAAAATTTCTAAACGTGTAAATTAGCAAGGTGAATTGAATAGACATACTCTCACACACTAACTAAAAGATATTCTTTCATTTTGAATCCTTCTCTGAAGTGAATTTAATCAAAGTTTATTCAGTGATTTTCAAAGCAAATCCACCAGCCCACTTTACTTTCCATTTAGGTCCCTAACAACAGGATTTGAGGACTGTTCCTTACTTTAATTCTTTACTTGTGCAGTGCCTACTGTATGTAGAGAATGTTCGCAAGTTTGGACTCTGCACAACACAATGAATTCCCTATACCATATACCACAACACAATTGCTCGGCTATCAAGTAAAGCTTTTTTATCCTGTTGAGTTCAAAGTTCAAACTTTATTTCTTAGCTTAATGCAAAGCTAGTGCAAGTGTGTTTAATATATTCATTCTAAATGCCATCAGAGGACGGTGGTGTCAACATTTTGGCTTTGTTTGGACAGCTTTTGTGCAAGTGCAAACACTGAGTGTATGAAATCTAATGAGATTAGGCGCTTACTGCAAAATTAAAGGCAGGCGACTAGACTTCAAAGATATTACCGCAGCGCAAATTCCTTACTATATTTCTTAGGCCATTTCAGCAAACTAAAGTTTGAGAATCACCTTTACCAAAAGATTTTCTTCATAGCAACCCTTTAATAGAACATTTGATATTAAATACCTCCTAAAGAGTACATGATTTTTTTTTAGCTTTTTTTTTTTTTAACCATCATTAAAAAGCACTACAGTTAAGGGGGATGAAATTGAATCAAGACAAGTAAGAATTAACCAAAAGCTCTTTTACAGACCCAGACCTAAACATAACTCCTTTAAAAGCTGTGGATTTTGAGTGTGGTTTTGTTATGTTTCGTTTTTGCAAAAATATAGAAAACAGCAAAAGAAATTTGACCCCATCACATGATAATGAATCTTCTCATTTTTTTTCAGCATAATTTACATTTTTAAAGGGCTTACTATGTCCCATGCACTGTTCTAAGTGATTTGTATGTATTAAATTAATTCAGCCACTACCTTATGAGACTGTTAATATTATTAGTCTCAATTTACAGATTAGAAAACTGAAGCTTACTGAAATTTAACTGTGGTTTATTATACTAAAATGATAGACCCACGGTAGAGTAGTAGACCTATGCTGAAAAATTGAGCAAGAAAGAACCTTGTATCTAATCACAAGTATTTTTAACTTCGAGCAAGAGATACAAAGGGCCCTCCAAAGAAGTGACAATAAACAAACCCATATTACCCAAGAATCAGCGCTCCTGGGCATAAGTCAGGTTATACAAAGGGGTGTGCAAACTTCCTTATGGCATTCCAGGGATAACGTGGTTAGGAAGAAGAAAAAAACCAGAGAACAGCTATAAGCCTTCTTGCTTGCAGGGGAAACGGAGGAGAAACAGAGAGACAGATGAAAGAGAGTTCTGCTGTTACCCATGTCTCCAATGTAACAAACCTGGCCACCAAGCGTCCAGAACTGCAATGGGAGTAAGAGGCTGACTGGAGGAAATGAAGGTTGGGAGAAAGCAATAACTTCAGTTTCGGGACATAACTATTAGGTTGAATCATATAAAATAGTTCTTTGACCGTTTTTTATCTACTTTGGTTGCATGGTGCAACCAAAGGTTTTGAGATATCCAGATGGCGAGGTTTCTGAAAACAGTGTATTACTCTGGATATATGTCTGTTACAGTAAGAGCTGCATATATGGATCTATGAGTCACCTAGACATGGCAGATAACTTGAAGCCGTGTCAGACGTTGTATTTCCTAGGGTAGAAAACAAAGAGGATGGCCAGGGATACTCACAGTTTGAAGAGAGAAAGAAATCAGTAACATGTGAGGATAAATAAGAAACTCTGCCATCACTAATGTTAGGCCAGAAGTGATTAACATTTCGAAAGGTAAAATCAGAAGCAAAAACTTTGGGCACAGACAAAAGACGACGATGGTATAAGGGATTTCTGTCAAATGGCAGATTGTAAGGGCTGGGGGTATGAAGGGTGGGTAGTAGGGAAATATGTAGGTATAAAATGTATACATGCATTCCATGAGCTTACTCTTAGGAGGGAGATAAATATGCTTTTTTCTTTCTTAATGAGATGACATTATAAATAAGAAAGTGTGGAGATTGCTTGGTACCTTCTTGAAGACAAAAGAGACCCAGGTATTTTTTTTTTTTTTTTTTGGTGGTACGCGGGCCTCTCACTGTTGTGGCCTCTCCCGTTGCGGAGCACAGGCTCCGGACGCGCAGGCTCAGCGGCCATGGCTCACGGGCCCAGCCGTTCCGCGGCATGTGGGATCTTCCCGGACCGGGTCACGAACCCGTGCCCCCTGCATCGGCAGGCGGACTCTCAACCACTGCACCACCAGGGAAGCCTGACAGTGGTATTTTAAAACATAATACCAGACGCCCATCAAACTACAACTCCCAGCCCCCAGAAGGCAGAGGCGACATATCCTGTCACCTCCATGTGAAACGATCATGTTCTTACCTGCACAGGAAAACACATTCTTCACCTCTAGGCCCACCAAAACATCAAATATTTAATTATTTCACAGCTCTCTACTGCAGCTTCTCAGATGATGTTCAAATACCTCATAAGACTGAACTAGCAGCTGGGAGACATAACTGAGGAAGCAATGGCCCTCCAGCCGGGAGATGAGAATAATCAAGCTCAAGCTGCCAGGCCCTATAGGTGCACATTTAGTTACAGAATCCAAGGTCATTGAAAAAGGACTGTTGCATTTTAACTTGAAAAAAAAATGGATGAGTGGATTCTGCCCAGTTTGCCTGAAAACAAAGCGCCTGCCCCCAAATGAGGAAGTACCCCCACAAAGATAAAGTTCTCTTTTCTTCCAAAGAGAACAAAGAATTGTAACTTTACCATACTTTTGGTGTATCCTTATAGCAACACTACATTTAAGTGTAACTGGATTACACCTAAAGATTGTTAAAGGTTGACTGTCATCAACCAGAAAACTGTTATTATTCTTGTTTCCCACCTTTGGCCTCCCCAAATAGCTTAGGCTGGCTGAAATGTCCAATACTGCAACAAGTTCTTTCAAGAATTCCAAAGCCTTTTTAAAACCAGAGGTTACTTTTTCTTCTCATTAGTAGAAGGGAAATCCTGTCCTTTAGTCAAAACCACAGAAAAGTATTTGGTGGATCACCATGAAACACAAGAAAAAAAAAAAATGTAATGATTTCTCATCTTCAGAAATCACTTAGCATTTTGCTTACAGTTCAACTCAGAGAGAATTCTTTACAGAAGAGAATAGGACAAGAGGTATATTTTCTCAGATTAACAGATGGAGGGGTGGGGGGGATGCATACCACTCGTATGTGTGTGTGTGTGTGTGTGTGTGTGTGTGTGTGTGTGTGTGTGTGTGTGATTTAAAGGAAGTCTCACTTTCACAGGAAAACCACCCGCGGTACGAAAGATGATGACTCTGACCCACCAGGTTGGCAGCTGGGTGCCGATTCCTGGGAAACCAGTCTCTGTGGTTCACCTCACTCTCTGATAATGACAGGCCCTTGCCTTACTCTCAACCCTGAGAAAGAAAAAAGTCAACACTCTAAAAATAAGAAGAAAGAAAAGGGGAGTGAAGTTCTTGCCAATGCTAGTAACCAGGAGGCCTAGAAAGAGGCCACTGGATACCCTGCTATTTATTGCCCATTTCCACCCATAGGAAGCTGAGCTGAGAGCTTGCCAAAGGGAAAGAAAAAATGAAAATGTTCTCCATCCTTCCTGTTTACATTAATAGAACAGAGTCACGTACAGCATTCCAGCTCTATTATTTTCCCCTTCTACACAGAGCAGCTTTTTTAGGTCAAAGTTTTTAAGAAAAAATTTTTAAAATAATATCTTCAAGTTTTAAACCCCTACCTTTCCTATATCTTATACTTTCTTCTATTACTCAATTGAATTTATAGAAGTAAAAGTTTGCTTTCATCACCTTATCTAAGGAGCCATGTTTTCTTAATGAATATAAGTTAAACAATTAGAAGTTCCCTGAGTCCACTGTTCCAGAGTGAACCAGCTATTTAATGAAATTGAGTTTACACTTTTAAAGAAACTTCTGAAACTTCCCAAAGGAAAAATAAGGTCAAATTCCTAGGATAAGAAACCATAAGAAATGTAACTTTACTGCCCAAGCCAGGGGTTTGAGGAAAGCTCAACCCAATCCCCTAAATCATTATATCTTTAAAACAAAGAAAGTAAACACTGTTACTGATGCACAGTTATTGGTGTACTTCTCTGAGTAGAAATTTTACCACATGGAAGGATTCCCCTAAAAACAAAAGAATTTGACTTATTATAGACTGTAAAGCCTACAAAGAGATGGAGTGCTATCATGGGGGGCTTCCCAAAACTTTTCGTATATACAGTATAATTTCCCCCAGAGTCTCAGGGCTCAGGCTTGCAGCCTTTTTGTCAGGTGCTGCACAGCATCTAGATCCTTGCTTCTAGAGGCTTTCACCAACCTGTTCCCTCAGCCTGGGTAGACCTTTCCTTCCCCCCTCACCACTCCCTTGGCTTCTCCAACGCCTCTTGTCACTTCCTCAGAAAATTCTCCTTTGCCTCTCAGACTATATTAAATCCCAGGCTGCCCTGCCCTCACCTCCACCCGCCGCCATTCTTTGCTCTCATGCACTCTCACTTAGGGTCCAGAGCCCTTAAAACATTTGTGATAAATTAGTTCTTTGTGTAATCATGTACTTAATGGCTATGTAATTTTCATGTAACGCCTGCTTTCTGCTCTTAATAAGCTCCCACACAGCAGGGGCTGTATCTTGCTTGGTTACTGCTTGAGCATAATGGAGACACTCAGTGAAGTGTTCTGAATGAGGGACTGAAGTTTTGAGCAAAATATTCGTTACGATTCTATCAACTCCATATCCTTCTCAATTTTCTGGAAGCCTTAGAGAATAGGGTTGGGAATACTTCATCAGAAATCATCCTGTCTGAAGCAATAACATGAAAAAAGGAAAAAAGGGCTTCCCTGGTGGCGCAGTGGTTGAGAGTCCGCCTGCCGATGCAGGGGACACGGGTTCGTGCCCCGGTCCGGGAGGATCCCACATGCCGCGGAGCGGCTGGGCCCGTGAGCCATGGCCGCTGAGCCTGCGCGTCCGGAGCCTGTGCTCCGCAATGGAAGAGGCCACAACAGTGAGAGGCCCGCGTACCAAAAAAAAAAGAAAAAGGAAAAAGGAAAACAGTCCATGAATCTCTGACCTGTGGAAAAAAAGGATGGCCAGTAAAATAAACCTTACTGAACAGAGGGCCACTGATTGGGATGGATGATAAAGCTATAAACGCAAGTTGCGGGTGGGAGGGTCAGATTATGGAGAGTTAAATTCAGGCTTGAATGTAAACAAGCAAAAGTGTCTGCATAATAAAGTGACATGATAAAGTTGTGAGGTTTTTCCAGAGGTCAAATACAATATTGACTCAAGGGGTAGAGATTAAAGGCAGCAACCCATTAGGAAACTAAAATAGTCTAAGTTTGAGGCAAATAAGAACCTCAGTTATGGTGGCAGGAGTGGAAATGGGAAATAAAGGCTGGATTATGAGAGATCATGAAAGAAAGACTGATAAGACCTGGTGAGGGAAGAGGGCTCAAAATTCCTAGAGACATCAAGCCTGGGTGCAAGGGAGTGGGGATCCGGCACACAGAGGTCTTCCCTCTGTTCTCAACGCCCTGGGCAACCTTGAACAAATCACTTAACCTCTTCAGCCTCATCTGCTTCATCTAATTAATGAAAAGATTGGACTAGATGATCAGCAACATTTCACATTCTCTGAAATCAGCTATTCACGGAAACCAGCGGACAGCAAGGGTCCTGGGCTGGGAAACAAAAGATTTGTGTTTCACATTAGCTATGTTGAGCCCAAGGTAAAGTGAGACAGCCAGAAAAAGATCTCCATCAGGCAGCTGGGAATACAGGACAGATGAGCCCGGAAGGAAAGCAGGCTGGAGACACCGATTTAAGAGTCAGGCGCCTCAAGTTTTAGTTGAGGTGATGGGAGTGAAGAAAGCCGCAGAGGAAGATTTTGAAGAGACAGGAGAAAGTACCCAGCTCAGATCCTCTCGAGTCCTAGGAACCCCAATCTCAGGTCACTGTGGCCATAAGTCTCTCCCAGGGGTTAAAGGGTTCATTTCTGCTCCAGGAATGCAAAGATCAGGACAGGTCTTCTGATCCCACTGTACACTTGGACCTGCTTTAATTCAGACTGGTAGTCGACTGTAACCCCTAAGTAAGGGGTTGGGAGGGGGGAGTTAAGAGCTTGCATACCCTATTGGTCCTGTAGCAAGTGGAGAATCCCTGAAGTCGTGTTGCCAACGCAAAAGGGCTCTGTGGCCTTCAGTGCTCTCCACTAAAAAGCCAGTTAGCCATTGTGCCTTCTCGCTCCTGGTGCCCCTGCCTGGGGCCACTTCAGAGTGACCCAGCGGCATACCCGACCATGGGGGAACAGCAGTGCGTGCACAGCATTCACACAATGCCGAAGTGGCAGTTCTGGGAAGAGAATCCTGGTCCTCTGCCTTTCAATCCAATTCTCTTTTCCAGTAATCATCCCGCCTATTAAAAGCCTATGTGCTACACCTTTAAAATTCCCATTGCCCTTAGCTGTGAATACTGTTTCATTGTCTGCTGCCATCCTACCAGAGAGGGAGCATTGTGCACTTTGACAAAACTTGCACCCTTGAGCAGCTGAGGGCTCAGTTTCCTCCAGTGATCTGCAGGCAGGCGATCATTGCCAAGGGCATGCTTGTATATTGGTTCTCCTTGAATTGAATATAGGAATATTGTTGCTATGTGGCCTGAGCCAAACAGTCCAAGTCACCTGACATCCTCCATCCAACATTTAAGAGTCATCAAACTTAATTTCCCCTTTGTGCAATAAAACACCAAGAGGAAGTTTTAATAGATTGTATTATGTAACGGTTCTATAAAAATAGCAGGCCAGCACTGGAGCACTTCCTTCCTGGGGCCCAGTAACCTATGCTGAAAGGATACACACTGGTTGCCCAGGCAACCATGAGAGATGACACTAGGGGAAAAAAACAGCAACAAAAGGACCATTTTTTGGCTCAGTCAAATGAGGTCTGGCTTCAAGCTTGTGATACAGTGAATACAGACAGCCCAGCACAGAGAGAGGGGACCAGTTAACAATTCTACTCAGGCACCAGTAGCCTTGCAAAGCGGCCCCTGCTTTCATTTTTTCTTTTTTTTTTTTTTTCCCCTCTTGTTTCTTTAAAGAGGAAAAAAAAAAAAAAAAAGCCTTCCCCTAGTAATTTTATTTTTAACTTAAAAAAGCAAAATCTTTGAGCGGAGTTGAATTGTAGCAATCAGTAAACAATGATTATACTATTTTTTCTTTCTCTTCCCAGGGGCTTAAAAAATAATTTCAGTGACATGCAATTGTCTTTTCTCCTAGATTCTTGGGGATTTGATCATGAAGGAAACAACTAGTTTAGTGGCAGTAACCCTTATAAACAACCTCTAAATAAAAAAATAAATCAAGGACACTCAAGGAATAATGCATGATAAAAGTGAGAACCATTTCTGGAATCCCAATTCACAGCAGACATCAAAGGACTGTTTTAACAGACTATAATCTCCTCTCTCCTGCTGTACTGAATTAGAACCCCTACATTTTATTAGCATCATTATCATCATCATGATTGCCTCGAAAAATGGACTGCCATTTTAATTTCAGAAAATTGATTTTCCCAATATAATGAGAATAGTGGCAGAAGGTTCGTAAACTCCTGACATGCACCTAAACGTTTTTCCTCTTACACGGAGGAAATGGACCCTGAGGGATTTACAAACATGATTTGGAACCTCTGGAAAATAAGACCAAGGATGAACCAAATGGGATTAAGTTCAGATTTCTAATATAAAGCAACATCAATAGTTCTTTCAAAATGATTCTTGAAATCAGTGCTCATAAATATGTAATGCACTTTTTATCCAAAAGACCTGTTTAAATCCTCATATAGTTAATGATTTAATTCAAGATTAGGCACTCAGCACAAAGCAGGCACCCTCTGATCAAGTGGGAATAAAAATCTGTGAAAGCGAGTGGTAAAGCATTATGTAAATGTAAACGGCTGTGATGATGATTATCCCGTGAACTGGTATGTTTGAAGGAAGAAAACCGAAAAACAAAAACAAAAACAAAAACAAAAAACCCAGCTATGTATTCTTCAGAAAAATATCCACTAACTGTCCTTTCTTTTCAGGCTCTGTTCCTACCTCTTGCTGCCTTTCATCCGTTAATTCAAATCCTTGCAGCACCTTTCAATCATCTGCCTATTGGCAATTAACTAATTTTAAGACTGTCTTTACAAACCAAAGGGAAATGGAGATTTAGAAATTATTCACTTATTTTTGTCAATGTATGTTGCCAAACTGGAGATTTTTGTCTCCGAAGGGTAGGATTTGAGGCAAAATTCCAATCCTTCCCCATAAAGTTGGTTGAATCGTCTCTATTTACTACATCTGGGCTCTCCTCAGGATGGATTTAGAGACAGATTAATCTTTAAACATCAGATGCTGTTGAAACACAAAACAGCCTTTATTATCAAAGTTGCAAACTTCAGGCTTAAGTCTTTTAAGACCCGAGACCCTGTATCTTTGGAGAAAACATATGCAGAATGCATGTGCCTTAAGTTACTCAGCCTTATTTTCCTTTTGTGCTAAGGGTTTTGAAATCAACAGGATTAAGTTGCAGATAGTTGGGTTTTATCCAGATCTTTATTTCTGACTCTAAAAAAGGATTGAAGGCTTTGATGAAATGGACATAGAGTTAGCATTCAATAGGGGCTCAACTCCAGGGGAGAAGCCTGACTTCGAGGAAGCAGAACAGTACATGTTGCTTGATTTTCTGGTCCGTGATTTCAATTCACTGATGCTTAAGCACATGGCACAAAATAAAGTGTACAGGAGTTATAAATCTTGGTATGTGCCATTAAATCCATAAATCCTTTTCAGTCATTGAAGAAATACTAAATAACATGAAGCTAGGATAAATATTTCCCAAGCTTCAGGCTTTCAATTTAGCGTCTCCTCTGATTGCTTCCTGAATGGACTACGTCAATATGAATAATGATGTTAATCATATGGCCATTCCTTTCAGAGGTTACAGAATCTACAGTACTCTACGTGTATTTATCTAGGAGGAAAAGTACATCATAAAGTATGAGATAAAGCGCTAGTGTTCATTGAAGCTTGCTATACGCAAGGTTGTTCTGCCTTGTAGGAGTTTACAGTGTAGATCTGGGTTTGGCACATAAACTTATACAAAGATAACTTCCACTACTAGGCACTCGGTAAGCCCTAAAGAAGTACCAGCTAACAAATGCCAGAGGAGCTTTTCGGGTAACAGAGATCTCTGTGGGCTGGACGGACCAGGGAAGGCTGAGAAAAAGATAGAATTTAAGCAAATAAAGAGTAGTGAGAATGGGAAAGGCCAATACACTAACAAAGGGGCCCAAATACTAACACTCATGGCATAGTCACAGCACTATGGGGAGACAGAAGGTGTGGAGGTGAAAATACAGGCCTTGAGGGAGAGAAAGGCAGGAAACAGCATTAGTTGAGTTTATAGGAAAGAAAAGGTAGACCATTCACCATGTCATACTGAGCTCCAAGGAAACTTAGAAATCATTTTCATGTAATTTGGGGCAAGAGTCTTAACCTCTGCTTGCCTCAATTTCCTTGTCTATAAGACGGAGTTAATAACAGTAATAATGACACTATCTTATAATGCATTAAACAAATATTGGTTGTCATCTTACCCAGGCCCCTCAGCTTACATTTTCATTTCATTTCATATACCATTTCTGTGTTGATTTAATCAGTCCCAACGTGCGATGTCTACGCAGTGAGGCTAGTACCCCTGAATCCAGCCCACAACGTGTCCTCTTTAAGAGGAATTGAAGGCAGTAAATTCTCCCCACCGGCCGGGAGGAGGGAAGAGGCCGTGAGAGAACAGGGATCCAGTTTCCCAAAAAGATCACACCATTTACCCACTGAGGTTCTGATCCAAGGGTGGCCATGGGAGAAAAGCATCATGGCGTCAGATCAGAGGGAACGCCCGCCAGCACCTCTTCTCCCCGCGGCCAGCCAGCTCTCTGACTTACAGTTTGAGGTTGCTGATCAAATAGACCAAAGGCAGTGGATGCCTGGAACACGGACTCCCGCGTCTCGGGCTCCTCCAATGGCTCTGACAGCAGTAAAGTTACTCATTTTCCAACCTTGGCACCCTGTCAAGGGCCCCCAACAAGAGAGGAGACGCCCCTTTGCCCATTTCTTTCCGAGCATCTTGATTTTTTAGTAATGCCTCTCTCATCCCTGGAGCACATCAAGCCACAGACGCATGGAACCGCTTCCTTGCAACCCACTTCTTTTTGTTTACTTAAAGATTGTTTTCGTGACTTTTAAAAAGCCATGCTTGCATCTGGGATTTGTAATTCTAAGTCAGAGAAAGACAGTTGTTATGTATTGTTTAAAATTTGTTTAATAAAAAGGAATTTCTTTGAAAACATCAGGCCAAGCTTATGATGTAAATTTACTGTCTGTAAATTTACAGTGTAGTGACAGGAACTATAACACAGTATGTTAATTGATCAGTGTTGTAAGAAACATTCACTACAGCAATGAAAGAGTATATGGTGTTTTGTTTAAAAGATATTAACTCAAGATGAGAAATAAGATGTTTTTCTTTGGGGTAATTTTCCCTTTTATGGTTTTTTTTTTTCTTTTTGTCCATCTATATTTGCTAACTTCTCCATAACAAATATAAATGTCTTACATAATTAGAAAAGAAAAAGCAAATATAAGATGTTGATAATACGACTTCAGACTATCCAGCAGGTGATCTTCAACTGAAAATTTCAACTGAAAATTAGAAATTAATCCTGGCCTTTGGCAACGGTTCTTTAGGAAAGGAAGGTGACGTTTTAAAGGAGCACTTCTCTTGATGCACCAAGTCCGCAGTCTAGATTTCCATATGGCTCAAGCAAAAAGCAGGAGACAGTAAGGTCTTTCAGAGACCTCACCTTGGTTCTGCATTACGTAAATGCTACCTAAGACTTTCTTTTTTCTTAATTTATTTGGTTGTACCAGGTCTTAGTTGAAGCACGCAGGCTCCTTGTTGTGGCATGCGAACTCAGTTGCAGCATGCACGTGGGATATAGTTCCCTGACCAGGGATCGAACCTGGGCCGCCTGCATTGGGAACGTGGAGTCTTAACCACTGCGCCACCAGGGAAGTCGTTCTACCTAAGACTTTTCGTCATACAAAAGCAAATCCTGGGACTTAAAACCTAAAATGCTCCCTAGCATCGGGGAAAAACCACTTGGCGTAGTCCTCTATTCAGTGAAACATGTACTGAGGATCTATGCTGATCATTGTAGGGAAAGGAGGGCAGAAAACACAGCCCTCATTCTGAAACCAAGGAGCCTCTGTCATAGAAGGGCAGGTAAAACATGAACTGTACCATGAGAAAATGGCCCCATGACACAAGGTAAGACCATGATTAGTGCCATTCCCAGATGACTCTGGGCCTCGTTCTTCTGAGCACTTGGTGGGATTGTTCCTCCCTGCCTCTTTCATGTTAGCTGGGGCATGAGATTTGGTTTGGCTATTGAAATGCATATCACTTCTGAGCAGCAGCTCTAAGAACTAATGCACAGCTCACTCCATCCCCTTCCTCTTGCCACATTGACTGTGCTATTCCAGTTAGTGACAATTCCAGCAACATGAACATTCAAGGTCCCTGAATACAAACATTTAGAGCAGAGTTCCTGCCAGCCTGATATGGACACAGAGTGTGAGCAAGAAATAAAATTGTGTGGTTTTAAAACACTAAGATTGGGCTTCCCTGGTGGCGCAGCGGTTAAGAATCTGCCTGCCGCTGCAGGGGACATGGGTTCGAGCCCTGGTCCGGGAAGATCCCACATTACGCGGAGCATCGAAGCCCATGAGCCACAACTACTGAGCCTGTGTTCTACAGCCCGTGCTCTAGAGCCCACGAGCCACAAGTACTGAGCCCTCGTGTCACAGCTACTGAAGCCCGCACGCCTAGAGCCCGGCTCTGCAACAAGAGAGGCCACCGCAATAAGAAACCTGTGCACCGCAGTGAAGAGCAGCCCCCACTCGCCGCAACTAGAGAGAGCCCACGCGTAGCAACAAAGACGCAATGCAGCCAAAAATAAATAAATTTTTTTAAAAAAAACAAAAGACACTAAGATTTGGGTTTGGTTTTTCCGGTAAAATAACCTCACTCATCCTGATTAATGCATAGTTCATTGTCACACCAATTCTGTTAGTTCCTCTTATTATCTCCGTGTTACAACTTTAGGAACTGAGCCATAAAGAAAAGAAGCTTCCCCATGGGAGGTCAAATGGGGATAGTTCCGAACCATAACCCATTTTATATTTAAGGAAGCTGAGTCTTATATATTAAATGGCCTGCCAAAGGTCACACAGACAATAAGTAAAAGGGTCATAGTCAAACCGGTTCTCTTCTCAGTGCCTCGCACGAAGTGGTTATGGCCAAATGATTGGTTTAACAAGAGGTGGCCTAAGTAAGAAAGACCTCTAGACCTCAGAAATACGGTAGCTTTAGAAAAGAACTAGGATCTGAACTGGAGTCAGAATGGTCAAGTTTATTAAGCAGTGAACAGGCAGGAGAAACAGCGCCACGCCCAGGTAGAGATGTAGGGAGACCACTTGGCAACACTGGATCCAGGTCCCGATATAGGGGTGGTGGTAGGGGATTCTGAAAAGGCAATCTGGAGACAGATTATATAAATCCTTCAATGCCGTCCTTAGGAGTTTTGACCTATTTGCTGGCAACCGGGAGACACTGGATGACTTAAGGGAAGTGGTGGTTCAGTATATTAATTTACCGGTTAACCATTCAAGTGATACGTTTGAAGGGCCTGAATAGCATTTTAGCTTTTGCAATAGAGAGATCAATCTAATATACTTCATGGAGGAGGAATCCCAGGACCAGGCTAGTTGACTGATTAGAGGAGAGGCAGATGGGAATGAGTATGTAAATATCTGTGTTGAGTGGAATGCTGCTTTATAATTGCACCCATAGGGAATTTACTTAAATATCTAAGGCTATAAATTTACCAGATTCACCTATTTCACTAGCAGGTCAGACCTAGGAATTCTAGAAAAACAGACTGTAGGAATGGGTTTTCACGAAAGATTGTCTTGCCACTTACTACTTGTGTGACCTGGGAAACTTGGTTAAAGTTTTACAGATCTCAGTTGCTGAATCTTTAAAATAGACCTAGTAAGACCACCTCAAGGGATTAAATACACAAGTACATATAAGGACCCTGCAAGGTTCCTGGTTCATAGCAGGCAACCAATAAACATCAGTTTCTTTCATTAGCATTCCAAACTAGATGGAGGTCCATACTATTATCCAACATTGTTTAATACTCCCTAAGAACCCACAATGTGGATTTTATAAATCTTGACTCAACTAAACTACTTTGCAAAATTCTACACATCTTTCTTAACCTATTTTTTTTTTCTAAAATCTCTTACTATTAACTTACTATGACTATTTATACTTTAAAAATTGAAAAGTTTAGACATCATGGTCAAGTTGCTCCTAGACAACTTGGTGACATAGAAAGAACTGAATTAAGAACTACAAAAGGTCATTAAGCCTTTCTCCAGTTTAGAAGATATTCCACAACAGACATTGACCATCCTGAGCAGAATGAGGACCTAGGAGAAGAGGCTAGAAGTCCTACTGCTTCCTTCAGCCACTCATTCAAGACTAACAATACGGGGCTTCCCTGGTGGCGCAGTGGTTGAGAGTCCGCCTGCCGCTGCAGAGCACGCGGGTTCGTGCCCCGCTCCGGGAAGATCCCACATGCCGTGGAGCGGCTGGGCCCGTGAGCCATGGCCGCTGAGCCTGCGCGTCTGGAGCCTGTGCTCCGCAACGGGAGGGGCCACAGCAGTGAGAGGCCCGCGTAGCGCAAAAAAAAAAAAAAAAAAAGACTAATAATACTTCACTGTGAAAGATCAATCTCTCTCTAATATTTATGATAACCTATTACTGCCACCTCTTTCCCCAACCCTGATGCACATTAAGTTGGGCAGAGAAATGTTTAAAAGAGTGATGGTCACACCATATCAAATGCAGCTATTACTCTTATCCACTACCATATTATCACACACAAAACCTCTTTCCAAGGAAGCGGTGTCTGGGGAAGACAGCCTTTCAACAGGAGAGACATACCATCCTAGAACATACTAAAACTCCTGTGCTAGAGAGTGAGTTCAGGCTTACATGTACTGAACATTAAGTAAATATACGTTGTAAATATCTTGTTTTCCTATGCATTTTATTATTTCTCATAATAACATCAATAAATAGCTGCTATCCATGTTTTAGACACTATTTTTAGCACTTACAAAGTAAACATACTTTAAAATTCTTTGGTATTGTAGGAAGGATTTCCAGAAATTACGCTGACACTAGCACTGTATGTTGCTCTGTTGTATCAAGTATAACTTTCTCAAAGCCTTGAGAAGTTCTCAGTTTCTAGGGCTACAGTATAAAAGGGCGCCAAGAAATATTACAAGCTTAATTCATTTTTGAGCGATCAGTTGACATGGAGGTAAATAATTATGCTAACACAATAATTTACAATAATTAAATAAGTTTATAATAATTTTATAACACAAATTCCCCAGCCAAATAAAATAAATAAATACCTCAAATACATTCCCATGCCTGAAGTTAAAAAGGCAACCAACAGCTATGGTGCATGCACCCAGAGATTCACTCACTGTGTGCATCTTACATTTTAGAACTGAGCTGCAATCTTGGTGCTGAGCTGCAATCTTAGTGCTGAGCTGCAATCTTAGTGCTAAGCTGCAATCTTGGTGCTGAGCTGCAATCTTGGTGCTGAGCTGCAATCTTAGAGCTGAGCCGCAATCTTAGAGCTGAGCTGCAATCTTGGTGCTGAGCTGCAATCTTAGGGCTGAGCTGCAATCTTAGAGCTGAGCTTCAATCTTGGTGCTGAGCTGCAATCTGAGAGCTGAGCCGCAATCTTAGGGCTGAGCTGCAATCTTGGTGCTGAGCTGCAATCCTGGTGCTGAGCTGCAGTCTTAGTGCTGAGCTGCAATCTTAGAGCCGAGCTGCAATCTTGGTGCTGAGCTGCAATCTTGGTGCTGAGCTGCAATCCTGGTGCTGAGCTGCAGTCTTAGTGCTGAGCTGCAATCTTAGAGCCGAGCTGCAATCTTGGTGCTGAGCTGCAATCTTGGTGCTGAGCTGCAATCCTGGTGCTGAGCTGCAGCCTTAGTGCTGAGCTGCAATCTTAGTGCTGAGCTGCAGTCTTGGTGCTGAGCTGCAATCTTAGAGCTGAGCTGCAATCTTAGAGCTGAGCTGCAATCTTGGTGCTGAGCTGCAATCTTAGAGCTGAGCTGCAGTCTTAGTGCTGAGCTGCAATCTTGGTGCTGAGCTGCAATCCTGGTGCTGAGCTGCAGTCTTGGTGCTGAGCTGCAATCTTGGTGCTGAGCTGCACTCTTGGTGCTGAGCTGCAATCTTAGAGCTGAGCTGCAATCTTGGTGCTGAGCTGCATTCTCATCTTTCCTCAGCACAACAACGTTTTCTTCCCTAGACCCCGACGTGTTGAAGAATAAAGAATCAGGTCACCATTTCCTCTGAATACCAAAATTTCACAGCCTAGCCACTCTTGTTCACTGTGGTCCAAAGCACAGTTAGAAATATGCAGCAAATTTTATCAGCATTTCACTCAGACATTAGTCTCCTCACTACTTAAAAGAATGAAACTGTCTTAACCTGGAATTCACATGACAGGAAAAACAAAACAGTTCTGAATAGCCAAGCAAGTTATCCAATATCCTTATTTAAGATCAACAGCAAAACAGCAATAGTTAGGGAATCTAGTTAATGCGGGTAAGAGCATATTCTTTAAATTGTAAGATTCTTTTGCATAAACCAACTGCAGTTTAATGAGGTTTCCCTGTAGTTCATTTTCAGTGAGTTTATTATAAAAGAACATCTGCAATATTCCTGCTTTTTAAGAATCCAATTGTTCTTATCTCTATCATGTTAGTTGTTTGTTATCATAAGTTTACCACTTTTTTATTAAAGATAATTGCAATAGAATTATTTATTGAGAAAGGGAATAGGAAAAAATTAAATCCCAGGAGGAAACAAGATTCTATCTGACTAACAGCATTATTATTAATAAAGCATGCAACAAGGAAACCAGAAAATATCTTGTTAATTAGAACTGCTCTCGAGTAAGAATTTTCCAAAGGACGTCATAGGCCTCAGTCATGACTGGTTCTTAAATTATATGTGTTTACATGCACTGTGGTATTTTTTTAAAGTTTACCAATAACCCAAAAAGCTCTGGGCGCATATACAAAAAAATAATTTTTTAAATACCACAATTAAATTAGATTCTGTGGTTAAAAAAAGAAAATCTAAACCTTAAACTACCCCATAAAAGAGGAGGAAAGAAAAAATAACCCCACTGGATAGTCATAGAATGCCAAACCAAAACTAGATACTTTTGTCCCATGCCCCAGATGTCAAAAAACCTGGGATGAAAACAACCACAACCAACCCTCATGCCACCTTCTATACCCAGCCACACTGCTGGCACACAAACCCTGCATGTGATATTCCAGTGATAACCATATGTATACATCTGGTCAACTGCTTTCCAAACATAGGAATGACCTATAGACTTTATTCCATCTTTTCTGAGGAGAGAGGCAACATCCAGCTCTGAAACCACAAACCACACCCTAGCCACTTCCTAGCCTCAAACCCGCTGGCCAGCAAAACCTTTGGGAAATGGGCCAAATGGCTATGGAAACCGTACAGCTTCAATGTTCTTCTCTTCTGGTCCAGTCACTTACCAGAACTGTAACCAAGTAGCAAAATGCACTGGTTTGAGTCTCAGCATTTTTTGCTTTCCCTCTTCCACCCTCTGTTAGAGATGCTAAAGAGCAATAAAATCTCCAGGAGGCTGCCGGCCAGATAACAACACTGTCCCTTAGATAATCCAGAGATAACTGGGGCTTCTGGAAACAACAAAGAACATAAAACACACAGGATCCTACAAGAAAAGGCTACAGCTACAGCAGGATGTGAAACATCTTAGAGAGGAGATCACGCTGTGGTACTGGATATCGAAGGAATAAAATACATGCATTCTAAATGCCTACAGTCCTTTCAAATATCAGATCATGGCGTGACACGTCATCAGAGTTCCCTGGGGCTGAGGATACAGGAAAGCAGAGGGCGGGAAAAGCAGAGTGAAGAAATCTGGTAGTGGACAGCCTTCTTACATCTACCTTTCCAAAGTATGAGAAGAAAATTGCTACATGATTTGTGCTTGATTCGTATCGTAATGAATACAATCATGTAAATAAAGCTCTGGCACAACTTCTGGCTTAGGCAGGTGGTCAATAAATGATATCAACTTGATTTATTCATTTCACAACTCTGACAGCACCTACTACCTACCTGGCAGTCTGTTGATCACCATGATTACAGAGACTAAAAAACCTATTTCTTACCTTCAGGGATCTCCTCAGCTCTGTGATGCTAAAGGTCTTCCAGAGCAAAACCAGAAACTGGAGAAGGGCTGCAGAATATATAACTATTCTACCAACAGAGAGCTCACCATCCCACAACTTGAATCCTCAACAATTCCAAAAAGAGTATGAAAATGGCCAAACTCCAAGATTCCATGAAATTCAGTATGAAGATGCTACTAAACAGAACAAAGGAGGAATCATCCCAGCACCGTCTGACGGTGGCGCATCTCAGTGTGCAAAAACCATGTCTTTGTTGATTAACACCCCTGATAGTGGACTACTGATATTTCCTTTCATACTTCATGGCACTATACAAATTCAGAAGCAGGAGGGACCTAGAAATATGAAGTTCTCATTTTAGAAATGAAACTCGAAGTAAACACCCAACCTCAAGTACCTATTAAGCAAGTGCAAACAAAGGAGAGCAAGGGAGGGAGATAGGAAGGGAAACAAATAGTATCTGCTGAGGGCTGACTGTTTTGCCAGACCTTGTTATATTATAAATATCTACTGCTCACAACCAAATACCGCAAAGTAGGTAGGTATTCGTATCTCTATTTTACAGATGAGGAAACTGAAGCTCAGATAGGTTAAGAAACATGCCCAAAGCCACACAGCCAACAAACAGGAAAGCGTGTTCATTCAAAAACTCACGGCGCTGTCACAGGCCCCCTTGATCAAGGCTGCTCTTTTTACAACTGCCTCTTTGGAGTAGAAATCAGCTTATCATCCTTGGTAAACTCCCAGCTGCAGCTGACCCTGAATCTTGAGGACTGGTGTGATGTAAAAAAAGGAAAAGCCATTCACTAAAGTTTAGTGATCTTTCCTCATCTAGAAAAGTTGATGTTGCTTGGATAACTGTCTCCCCTATAGGCTATCCTTCACAAGGTTTTCTATCTAGGTCTAATTTTCATCTTCACGGTCAACCTCGATATTCACCACGTGCAAGTATTTAGCTTCTAAACCACAAAATTATCAATCTCTAGCATGTTATTGTTCTTCAGCTGCCAGAAATCTCTTCAGAGGCCTTATCAGAAGTGGTGGTAATCCTTCAAAATGCCACCTGGCATCTTTTCCAAACTGTTCTGCAACATTGTCTCAAGCAACATCCTCTCAAGCCACATCTTCCATGAAGACCTCCAGGAGGTAAGGTCAATACTTTACTGAAAGTCTTCACTACACATGTGTTACTAGCTACAGATGAGGGGCTGTAATATATTTAAGAGGTCACTGTAAGTGCAGAAAGGAAATAGCTGCATATTCTACTCCCAAGACAAAGTCTGTTTATAGGAATTATTGATTAAAAATATTAAAACAACTTGGGTATCACAGAGTACCTTCCTTCCAGTGATAACAGTCACCAGTAAAATTGGCGGTTAAAAGTTATCTTAAAATACGTCCCATGTTTAGATATGAAAACACTTTAAGCAGAGCAGGAAATGTTGAATTGTTCTGAGGGGCGTTAAAAAGAAAAACCAATAAGAGGGTCGCATAGAGAGGTTTCTTACCTTAACTGCCATAAATGAGACTGCATGTCAAAATCTTTTTTTTTTTTTAATTTACCAAATTGCAGGGAGAATGGAGAAACTAGGACTCCGTTGTCCAGATTCTTAAACAACCTGTGCTGCGAATTGTTTAAGCCTCCACTTCCTTTGGTCTGGGTGTTGTTGGGTTGGGAGGGGAAGGAAAAGAGAAAGGGAGCACATCGAACACAGACGTGGAAATAAATATTTATCAACACAAAATCTCAGCAAACCTTGAACTTTATGTTGTGCTTCCACTGTATCATCCAAGTTCCCCCAATCCCCAAAGCATTCATAGCCAGAAAGGAAGGTCAAAACCTTTTACAGGTTTTCCACAGTGTGAGGGAAGCTTCTTTGGCGAATTCTGGATGCCTCTCCCTTAATCTAATATTAATAAATATTTTTGACCCAAGGAATTCCTGCCAGAGAATGGGAGGAATAAAAGGTTCATTTAGCTGGGCTGTCCTGTCCTTGGACTTCCAGGCAGAATAAACAGCACCTTGTGACAAAGGCAGACCACACGCTGGCAGAGCTCCAGGCAGACACTGGGGGATGCAGTCTGTTTATCAGGCAGCACATTGTCTTAACCAGGATGTGGTCGGCCTTTGTAACAAGAAGTATGCAAATAAGTTTCCCAGGGCCCCAGCACCCTGCTCCCCCACCCCCCCCACCCCCA